>NW_019426054.1:108027-147641 GCF_000390285.2 Anoplophora glabripennis
TTGTTTAAATTACTATGAAATTGACCAAAGTGGGATTAATTCAAGAGCGATTTTCTCATAAACCGTTAAAGATAACGATTTGAAACAAGAGTACCATTTTAACATAAAACAGTTCGGGAAAACGGAATTTGCTGTCCAATTTGTTAAAAAGTCAAAGATGAAAAAGTTACACACGCAAAGTACCAAGGGCCCCCCCGTACCCACCCCAATGGACCTTGTGGAAATAAATGGATTAGTCCATCAAATTGCTCATCAAAATTTAGCTGTGTATACCAAATTTCATTCATTTATCACAACGCGATTGAGAGATATTGCAAAAAAATAATTTCCATTCCTCCCTCTTCAATGGGTCCCTGTGCCCTTAGGAAGCATTTCCGGACCCATGTTCATATGAACTTTTTTACTTAGTTTTGATCATAGAATCGGCCTGTTCAGGGTTGGCAGCTAATTATGAGACACCCTGTATAAACATATATAAAATCCCGCGGTAATATTGCATCCTTTCAAATGAAATACATTTTGCGTCCCCCAGAACAAGTGCTTTTAAGGCAAAAGTGACTGTGTATATTACGTCCTCTAAGAATTTTATACATCTGAATATAATTTAATGTTAGTATACATTAATAAATAATTATATGACTTTTACATTTTCATTGTATTTTGTTTCCTTTTAAGTAGCTATTTAAATTGGATCCACTTGTATACTATTACTTACACATATCTCATTATCTTACGTCCGCATGTGTATATTTTGTGTACTTTACCATTGTTTTTACGTCCAGCAGTGTTGCCACGTTTACTTAAATTTTAAGTATTTTATAACGGAACGGAATAAGTTTGCTAGCTATTATTGTTAATCCTTTCCTACTTAAAAATATAAAAAATTATAACGAATTTCAAATCACTGCAGTAATTACTGTGCTAAACAAATTAAAGTTTATTGTATTATCAGTAATTACCACATTACCACATTTATTTGAAGTTTAGTTTAAGCAGAGCATGTATTTCATGGACCATGTTTTTTGAGTCACACATATAAAACCTGTCTAATAAACTATTTATTTGTGGGATTGTTTTTTTTTCTTGTCTTTTGGTTAACATAAACAATATTTTTATCTACATTCTCTATGGGATATTTTTATTTAGGCACAATTTATTTCTAAAACAAACCAATTGACTATTTTGATTGATTTAACACATTTAACATTTAACGCAAGGGGTTATTTATTAAAAAATTTTATATTTTTCAGAATAGTGTGGCAATACCCAATTAAAAGAAAAAGGTAAAAAATATATATAAAACATTGTCTGCTTAAACCAAGTTTCTAATAAAAATTCTGTGTTAACTCTTGTAAAAAATAATTGATTCTATTCGTACGATTTCTATTCATTTCATGTTTTCGATGTTTTAATACAAAAAATTCGAGAACTATCGGAATCAGTGATAATTAATAGCATAAGATTTATTTAAGAAACTATCTTATTCCTTATCTTTTATTCTAGAAAAACATGCGCATAACTTTTAAAGGAAATGTTTTTTTCGAGTTAGTTTCAAATGGATTCGTATTAGTTTTAAGAAAAAGTTTTAAAATAAGTTAGACAATCTTTTGTTTTTGTTTTTACTTTTATGAAAATAACTTTTTTCTGAGCAGGATAGGCAGGTATAGGCATTGCTTCATAGAAAAAGAAGGATATAAAATTTCCTTCAAAACAAGAGGTTGTAGAGTATTTTTGGATGAAAATTGACTGATATGGCCGCTCAAACTTAGCCAATTTTTCGATTTTCGTCGCGTTTACCCTTCACGCCAGGGTAATTTTCTTTTACCAATCCAAAATGTATGTAGATTACTGTAATTTCATAATTTCAATGTTTAAAAGTTATTATCTTAAATAAATTATTGTTCAAAGTTACATAATTTTTTTTCTCGTAAGTGGTCCAATAAGATGCAAATGAATGAATTTTATTTTTTTATGCGACCGTACGTCAAACGAAAAAATTCAAGACACCGCATTTGCTCAGAAAGGAATGAGGATTTAAAAAATGATTTTTACTTAAAGAAAATGCAGTGGCGTAACATATTTTTCTTCAAAAATATTCAATACAAAACCTGTACAGACGCCACTGGCAAAAATAATAAAATTGTTTGTACATCAGAAAATGCATCTCGATGAATAGAAGGTGTGTACCAAATTTGAAAAAAGGGTAGGTAATACCAAAGTTATNGTGTGTGTGTGCGTGTGTGAGGGTGTATACGTGTCAGTACGTGTCTTTTGGTGTATTTGTCTGTCTTGTATGTTGTTTGTCGGGGGTCGCAATTTTAAAGAAATGTATTCTAAAATAATGCAAATAACTGATAAATAAAGTAAAAACTTACCTGGGCACATCCCGGCACAGGTACCTGTAACAAAGATACCGACGGCATCTATGCTTAAGCCGGGGATTAGGTCGGTGGTTAAGAGGAAAGAAAGGGATTCTTTCCAGGTAGCCTTAATAAAGGCAGGTAGATCTCGCTCGTTGCAATGCACTTCACTTCACAATAAACACGTGACACAGACATGACAATCCCCTCCTCAGGCAAGCCGTTGACTCCGTACCCGACGTGACCGACAAACACAAAAGATCTAGACACCAACTTTTTGACTCTGGGTGACCACTCCAACGACATCCCCCCCCCTGCCCGCTAACCTTTTCTGTTTCAGAGACAGCCAGGATCAAGAAACGAAGGCACACACACATATACACCCCCCATACCCTCCTTACCCCTCCCTTCCCGCGCTAGCCTAAGGGCCACCTTAGTAAAGCGCATCCCAGGCTGCATAGCCGCACTACCCTAACCAACCATACCACACATAAAATTGACACTACCCCCGGGGTTTACACAGACGAGCCGGCGAAGCAAGAAGAGCGCCAGAAGAAAGGGCCCTAGCCGGCGGGGCCCAGCCAGGACAAAAGGAGGTCCCACAAAGCGCCTACACCGGCCGCATTTGCGGTCGGGGTAGACGACGGATGGGGCCCACCTACGAAGGCTGTCCAGGCCTACACGAGATGAGGCAGGATAAAGAGGGATAATCCCCCTCGATCCCAAATCATTGAGGCCAATTTCNATGCAGTCTGAGTTAAGACATTTAGCTGCAATGAAGTTGGATCATCTTCTAGCATATTAATATGTTGGCTAATGGATCTATTACAATTCAAGCACAACCTTGAATTCTCATCCATTTATAAAGGCGGGTGTCCAAGTTCATCCCGCCTGTTAACTGCAATCTGTCGTTTAATAATATTTTCATAACCTTCTATTCTTGCCAACTGTCTAATATTATTAAATGCGTTATTACACGTATAACATCGAGCTCTAGCGTTAGCCATTTTTATGAGATCAAAAATTCTTCGAGAAGATTCAGTATCAGGAAAAATTACAATTTCATAGAATCAGTTGAGCGATAAAAAGGGAGATGAAGTTATACATAAGAACTGAATATATAATATCTTCGTTTGCAAACTCATATACGAATATTCAATTCTATGCACCACCTAACTGAAAGGTGTGCAATTAATTGATTCCCAATGCTAATTAAAAAAACTCCTCTTATAATACCTTTGCGTAACATTTGATTTATGAGTTATACTTTTTTAGCTGATGCGCCACCTATTGATTTTTATCACAACTAACTTTTATACTTATGTGCCGGACGGGTTGCCGCCCGGCGAGATATTCAAATTCAAATAATGATTGTTTGGCGTGCAGCCGTACGCAGGGGCGAGATGAACATTTTTAACACAATAGAATATCGATGCATCAAATAAGTTGATCCTTGAGCATTTCAATTTCAATTCCATATAGATATATATTCTGAGCAAAACCCGGACTTTGAAGGACATAAGCAAATGTATACAGACGAGAAACCGTATAACTGCAGGTTGTGTGGGAAGCGTTTTGAGAAACAGCGTGGCTTTGAATGGCGTGGTCAGGATTTCTCTTAAAATCAGGATTGTCTTGGTAATGCTACAAGGTCTATACGCAACGTGATGAACACTCCGGAAACATTTACGAAAATGACTTTTCAAGCTCGGCTTGATAAGCAACCAGTTTTTACTTATTAGTAATGTATCATAAGGAGACACCTGATCTTCTTCGGAGACTCCGAGATACTATTGAAGGATTATTCTTATGAGATTCACTAAAACATTTCTATAACCATAAGTACCTTTTGTATAACTTGATTCAACAATAATATAATATACTATTTTGGGAGGTAAGTGATGACTGAGTGGGAACAGACAAGACTCACGCTAAAAAAGCACCCCAAAGGGAACAAGAATCTACCACGTCCACGACGTTGTTCCTGGGTCACGCTAAGAGTAGTCAAATAATAGTCAATTGAACTTCCAAGTACAAACACACACACAAGTTGATATTAATATTAATCTTACTATTAGTATTAATCCTGAATGTTAATCACTTTCTTATATATATATATAAATCCCGCGGTAATATTGCATCCTTTCAAATGAAATACATTTTGCGTCCCCCAGAACAAGTGCTTTTAAGGCAAAAGTGACTGTGTATATTACGTCCTCTAAGAATTTTATACATCTGAATATAATTTAATGTTAGTATACATTAATAAATAATTATATGACTTTTACATTTTCATTGTATTTTGTTTCCTTTTAAGTAGCTACTTAAATTGGATCCACTTGTATACTATTATTTACACATATCTCATTATCTTACGTCCGCATGTGTATATTTTGTGTACTTTACCATTGTTTTTACGTCCAGCAGTGTTGCCAAATCTACTTAAATTTTAAGTATTTTATAACGGAATGGAATAAGTATGCTAGCTATTATTGTTAATCCTTTCCTACTTAAAAATATAAAAAATTATAACGAATTTCAAATCACTGCAGTAATTACTGTGCTAAACAAATTAAAGTTTATTGTATTATCAGTAATTACCACATTACCACATTTATTTGAAGTTCAGTTTAAGCAGAGCATGTATTTCATGGACCATGTTTTTTGAGTCACACATATAAAACCTGTCTAATAAACTATTTATTTGTGGGATTGTTTTTTTTTCTTGTCTTTTGGTTAACATAAACAATATTTTTATCTATATTCTCAATGGGATATTTTTATTTAGGCAAAAATTTATTTCTAAAATAAACCAATTGACTATTTAGATTTATTTAACACATTTAACATTTAACGCAAGGGGTTATTTATTAAAAAATGTTATATTTTTCAGAATAGTGTGGCAATACCCAATTAAAAGAAAAAGTTAAAAAAATATATATAAAACATAGCCTGCTTAAACCAAGTTTCTAATAAAAATTCTATGTTAAGTCTTGAAAAAATAATTGATTCTATTCGTACGATTTCTATTCATTTCATGTTTTCGATGTTAGTTAGTACAAAAAATTCGAGAACTATCGGAATTAGTGATAATTAATAGCATAAGATTTATTTAAGAAACTATCTTATTCCTTATCTTTTATTCTAGAAAAACATGCGCATAACTTTTAAAGGAAATTTTTGGTTTGAGTTAGTTTCAAATGGATTCATATTAATTTTAGGAAAAAGTTTTAAAATACATTAGAAAATCTTTATTGCATTTAAACCTAAACATTTATTTATATTATATTGTTTTATTTCGATTTTTTAGAATAAACATTCTGTATATAAACTTTTATTTTAAGCCAATCTTTATTTTTTAATAATTCAGGATACAACTCTTTCAGGCTTTCACATTCCTTCCTTTTAGGAGGCCTTCTTTGTTTAATGTTATTGGCAAAAAATGATTTGACAGCTTCTTTCTGTTCGTCGGTCCATGGAACTAAAACCCTCTTTTGCACTCGAGTCACTTCCTTTTATTCTTCTTTTTTTTGAGCTTGATTTTGGATCCCAGTTACTTTTATTTTTTCTTCTGTTATTTGTATGTCTTTTAATTTATTATAAGAAACAATTTTTTTCATATTCTCTTCATCCTCGTCGTCATTGCTGTCTTCATTTTCGTCATCTTCATCACTAGAATCTTGACTTTGTAAAAGGTTTTCTTCTAAATCTACAGAAATGTCATCTAGCGATTTTCCTTTGTGCTCCCCTGCCTCACCCTTTTCCAGTAAAATTAATATTTTGGAAATTTTTGCGGTGTGATATATGTCATCGGGTAGCCTGTAAGAATTTTTATGGACTCCAGGTGTATGGCCCATAAAGGATGACAACTGTTCAATTTCATTTTCGTTTAAATTAAACAATTGCGTTAGTGTTGCCAAATGCTTCCGAAGTCTTGTACATGTGATACCTTTGGGATTTTTGGCACCACAAGCTATAGCATATTTTTCTACTATTTTATATCCGCAAAGGGGTGTAGTAACGCCTGGTTTACCAAACAGATAAAGATTATCATCCGTTAAGAAATTTGACCTAACTTTCAGAAGTTCCTTAATATGATTTTGTATATCAACACTGAACAAAACTGGGACTCCACGCCCTCTCTTACCTCTAATGACTATTCGTTTCAAATTTTTTAATAGGATTCTTTCTGTTTCGGATATAACTTCCTTGAATTCTTCATATGTGGCATTTTTTTTCTCTGCTTCTTGATATGTATGCAATGTCATTCTCTGCAGTTCACCCGGTCTTCTTCTGTTAAGTAATATAAGCCTGCAGTATATTGTTTCTAATAAAGTTTTATATGCAGTAATATTTTTGGAATTTTCTTTTAGAAGTTTTAAAGAGTCTTCTGCTTTTGTGATCAAAAAGTCTTTTAGTAATTTTAGATCACTCGCCAAGGGTACAATTGTTATTTTGTTAAATTTGTTTATATTAAGGTCATTGAGAGCCCTGCTTGATATATCAAATCGCCAGTTTGATTGCAACAAATTTATCATTGTTTTCAAACTCGCTTCACAACTGGCAGTTTCTACTGAAGGTTCAGTTTTTATTACCATATGAATAGCAATGTCGCAACATTGTTTTAAAGAGGAACAAATATTTATAGCATATGTGGGAGACAAATACAAATCTTTTTTGCTGTCATATTTTGCTACTGATTTTGTAGCCTCAACCAGTTGATTGTAGAATTTTGGTTTTAGTGCTTCGAACAAGTTATTTACAGTCGGTTCAAGTTTTTTAAATTCCAGTAGAATTCTAGATAACTCTCTCATTTTTCTGCTCGTTACATTGATGAAATGTTTTTCGCGATGTATTTTTAAATACCTGGCACCAAAAGCGCAAATAAGGAAATCATTTTTTGCTTCGAGAGATATTTTATCTGCCCTCATCCTTGGGAAAACTTCACTTTTTAAATGAAGATCGATCCTTTTAACACCTTTGACAAGAAAATTTTGTGCTTCAGATTGAGCATTTTTAGATGATGTGCTTGCTACACATTTTTTTCTGTGTCGATATAAAAATTTTGACCTATAGAAACCAAGACAATTTGTGCACGGCAGATATGATTGATCTGGGAGAAGAGCTTGTTTGACAGGCCTCACACATTCTTTTGAATTTTTCAAAAAGTTTCCTTTTTTCTTCAGAAGTGCTAATAAGTCCCTTCTCTCCTTAGTTCGTTTTCCTTTTATAAATATTTCTTGTACCTCTAATTCGTAAAAGTGATTTCTTCGCAAATGTCGTACAAAGTTCTGAACATCCGTTTCGCAAAAATAACACATATCACTTTTCCTCTTATATATTTTTTTCTTTTTGCCCACATCTATTTCAGGAACTGAAGTTAATTTATCTTCTCCGCTGCTATCTAAACTTTGTGTTTCCTAAAATTAATAATTATATTATGACATTTTACTTTAACATTAATAATTAATATGGTATTATCTATCATTTTAATGAGTTTGTAAAAGGGAGCATAAATACTAAATATTATTTCTGTCAATTATATAAGCAAGCAATACAGGGTGTGAAAATATTCTTCACCCAAAACTAAGAAAAATAATCCTTTCACATGAATTGTTAAAAGTTATATAAATGCAAATTATTAACTCAATTAGCGTACAAACTCAAATCGACTAAGCAGTTCAAAAGTTGTAGAAGATAATGTTCTTGTCAGAGTCAATTAACACCCTGTACCTCAAAAACGAAGTAAAAGTGTATCTCTAGATCAAGGGTCGGCAACTGGCGGACCGCGGTCCAGGTCCGGACTTTGGAATGTAAAATACTGGACCGCCAAAAATTTTTTTAAAGTATAAATTGCTCAAATAAATTATTTAAAAAATGTTTTTTACGTTTAAGTGCCAATCTTATCATTTTTTCTAGTATTTTACAATTGTGTGTTTTGAGTTCTAATGGTTAGTAAGCAGATTAAATTTGAGTCCAAATTANAGCTCACTCTCGCCTCTGCGTTTCGAGGTGTATGTCGTGGTCGACAAACTAGAGTGACTCCTCCGATAAGACACTTGGGTCTACTTTCGGAGTACCATTAACATTTATTCGGCGTTATTATTTTTATAATAGTAAATAAAAAGAAAAGGAAAAAAAGGTTTTTTTTCAAAAACAAAAAGAATAAATTAAAAGAATTTGTTAAGGGAAAGGAAAAACCCTTAGAGTGGAGAAAATATTAAGTAAAAAGAATAAAGAGCCACAAGGGTGAAAATCTGGACAACCAGATCCTCCCGGGGAAAAGATAGACCCTAAAAATTATTGTTAGAAAAGAGGTCTTAGACCCAAAACCAGGTAGTTCCGGAATTACACCTAGGTGTATTCCGAAGAAAAGAATTCGACGGAAAGTCTAAGTTCAAAAAGAATTCGCAACGAGGGACGGTACATAGCGTCTGGTATTGAGGTAAATTAATATACGCCGAGTTGGATGCCGGTTTCGACGGAACACTACGAGAGAGAGAGTCGCGCATGCAGAGCTAGGTCGGGAAGCGCTCGACGGTCGGTTAGCGGTGGGCGCCGTCGGGGACGGCGTCCAACTTCGACGCCGGAGTCGAGTGACGTCACAGTTTATGTCTGTTTTTTGATACGGCAATACTTATTTTTCATTTTTTATTTCATAGTTTACTTAATGAAAACATAAATCTATAAGAATAGCATGATTAACAATTTGGAAGTAAAATAATCAAATGCAATATTCTTTTATGAAATTTGGTACAAGCCTATTTTGGAGGGTGCTTAAGTCAGTGGCGTACTCAAATTTTTTCTAAAAAAATCGCTAAATCTTCAATATTTACACTCCAAAAATAATCTAGTGGGCCTTAGTTTTTGCATAAAAAGGATAACACTTGGTCTTAAAGTACACTTTTCTTCCCTCTACAAATCAAAAAAGTTGGTCAAAATAGTCCTGTAAATAAAAAATGTATGAGGGCGACCCGGTTTCAAATGGATCACCCTGTATGTATTGTAGGTTGAAAATGTTGTCTATATAACATACAGAAGTTTTATTTTTTTGTTTGGTTGGGTATTAGCCATACATAAAATTTTGAGAATTATATAAATTTTAATAAATAACTCCTTGTACCAAACGGATCAGACAAGGGGTTGCTTTTTAATTAATTTGCCTAAGTTAAAATAACTGATGTGTTTGGCGCAAGTTTTATTAAAATTTATCATTTTTATAATGGTCTCTGTATGGCTAATAACCAATTAAACAAAAAAAAATAAACAATGCCATACATATTTATAGACAATAGGTATTAAAAGTTGTAATTACTTGTAACGGCAAGATACTAAAAAAATCTGAGAAAAGTAATTATGTATTAGAAAAATTTTAGAAAGTTATTAGTTAAAATTATTTTCTACAATTACTTATAACAATAAGTTAACTACTTTAACTGAAGATAATGGTGTAACTAATCAAATGAATTTACCTGAAATAACTATTTCTTTATTCATTAATGTTGTATTTGATGAATTTCCAGTTTTAATTACGATATTTTGCAGAATCTGAAACTAAACAAAAAATTTAGTTTTTAGTGCACATTTCTTTTGAGCATATGTACCTTTTTGGCCAAGATTGAAATATCCTCCTTATCATTTTCTTTTTTAGTTCCTTGATTTAAATTTAAAATGTATTCTAAGCCATTACATACACTGGGACAATCTTACACAGATGAAGGCTCTGGGTTCTAAAATATTAATACTTTGCATCACTCATATATCCATAATAAATTAGATATCAATTACAAATTAAATTTACCTAGTAACTTAATATCTATTTAATTTTTTTTACTAAAAATATCAGTATCAATTATATTTATTTTTGACATTACTTCAATATCCTTCATATGTATACAGGGTGTTCGCAAATTTCACTGACAACGTTTGACTGTCTCAAGACAATTAAATGTATGTAAAACTAATGTTCACAAAACTTTAAAAAAGCAACTTCTTCGGCCATTTCATTTAACCGGAGAAAACTATCACCCACTATATCGATTTGTCTAAAGCTTTAAGACATAATGCGCCATAATGGTCCAAATAAATGTGCCAAATTTGAACGCGATCGGTAAAAGGGTTACGAAGTTATTAATTAAATTAGTTTTATTTTTGGCAACTTTGAAGGCTTGTAATTCAAAAACCAAAAATTTTTTATTTAACTTTCTCGTAGGTAGTATTTATTTATCATCCTGAATATGCAGTCAAACGTTGTCGGTGAAATTTGCGGACACTTAATAGTGTCACGTGTTGATTTTGTTAATGACTAAAAAAATTAAAAATTTTAAAAATTATTTTCGACATGAAATTTTCGCATTTCTGTTGATGTTAGGTATTTCAATTTAGTGGAAATTGTATTTACCGATTCGTCACTTTGACTAATATCTGAATCCGGAAAATATTCAGGATCAGCGTCGCTATCATACATCGGAGAAGGAGGCTGGTAATGGTCCTAAAATGGTTACAAATTTATAACATTTTACAGGTAATAATTCTTTTACTCAAATTATGTCTGTTATATTAATTCTTAAACGCAGTTATATGTACTAACAATTTGCTGAGGGATCCACGAATAAGATGATTGAGTTTCGATTTCATATATGGGAATTGTAGAAATTGTAATTAGGAGTAAGTACCTCATTTGGCTCATTTATGGCTGCATGATTTTTATTTAAAACGGGAGATAGTGGTCTATTCCAGAACCAATTGTTTTTCTTCTTTATTTTCCAAAAATTAGAACCACTCTAAAATTATATTAACGATTTTAGAGCATTATTTTAAACCGTCAGTTTTAATTCGTGTAGTTATAAATTCAAAAGTAGATAACTATTAAAGCAAAACATAGTAGGTCTCATTAATTCCTCTATTTCGAGAAACATCTTTTAAACTACTTTGGAAATTAAAAATTATGTTAATTACACATAAAGTAATAAACCGTTAAGGCTAGATATTAATAGTAAATATGTTTGTACAGTTTTCTTAATAATATATGCAGTAACAGAGTGGTCACGCGACAATTGCCCCCCCCCTTTTTTTTCTTCATTGTTAGAAATACGACAAAAGGTTTAAGAATGAAAGTTGTAGGGACTTTTAAATATTTTTTAACACATATTAAACGCATATTTAACGCAAAGACAATTAAACATAGCATTTCCGACATGTATTTCTAATTTTTGTTTTTTTATATGTATATTTTTATTTATTTCGAATAACAACGGTGAAAAGAGGGGAGCAATTTTCGCATAACCACCCTGTACTTTTAAATAATATAATAGATATGTTTATTCCATAAACAGGCTATTGATTTATGTCTTAAAAATTGGAGATAGGGGTGAAAATGCAACCCTTACGGTTTTTTTGAGTATATCTCGAAAATGAAGCAAAAAATTCAATTCAATTCTGACTTTTACTCTATATGTATAGCTACTTCCCACCTCAAAAATTAAAATTTTTATTTTAAAATTTGTATTAAGACATTATTTGAGGTAATAAACAGATTTGTTCTATAAAAATGTTGTGTAAAATAATAAATAATGGTACTTCTCTCTTGAGTATTTTCGTGTTTTTTCTTTAATTTATGAGCACCCTGTACATCTAATCTAAGACGTTTGTATGACAGTCTCATTTTTTCGAGAGACAGAACTTTTTATTGAGTGACATTTTTCGATACAGTCAAAAACAAGAGTTTCTCCTCGTCAACTCCATCCGTGAACACACCATTAATAATTTATTATTAATAAACTTTATTGTATTTAAATTCTCAAGTTTTTACTAAATTATTTTATTAAAAAGTAAAAAAAATCAAAAAATCTTATTTTTTGCTTTCTTTAAAATTGTTTATTAACGATTTTTTTGCATAAAATTTTCCTTTTACATTTTTTAAATAAGCCATTTCGATGAAAAATTCAATTCTCTACAAAATTGTTCCTATGAACTATATCGAAATTTTGCTTCGTTTTCGTGCTATATTTAAAAAACTGCAAAAGTAGAAGATAGGTGTGAAAAAGTTCACACCTATCTTCAATTTCAACCCTCTAATTTAATAGCACCCCGCGGTTTTTTCATTTTTAATGACCCTTCGAACAAGTCATGTGATGAAAATCCTTGAACGTCGTATTTCCTTCCGCNTTACAAAAATCCGACTACCTTACCTGTTAGATTTAATGTCTATCTCTAGACGTAAATTATCAATGCTAATACGGAGAAGAGTTTGTAAAAATAACAAAATCTGTTTTTTAATGGTAAATGGATAATATTGGATACCTGACCGTAGTTTTCTATTTGGATCAACTTTAAATAACGATTGTCGATATTTTAAAAAATAAAGGTACTTTACTCTTGAGCAAAATTTACATTTTTCGACAAACCTCGTATACGACTGCAAAAAATTGAAATCTGATTATTTCATTTTGGATTTTAGGCCATGCAGAACTCTTCATCAAGAATAACTTTTTCTCATAAAACCAAAAAAGAGAAGGAGCGTTAAATTGACGTCCACGGGATGTCGGTTATTCAATTTTGTATTGCGATGAAATTTGTTTGTACAATTGCGGTACAATAATTGTATTAATTCTAAATTGACACAATTATTGAAGTAAAAATTGTAACGTTAGTTTCACGTTTAAATCAACCTAAATACGTCCACTGTAAAATCATCGTAGTGGGAGAGCGATAGTCTCCGCCTCCAGCTGTAACGCCCGTGCACCCGACCCCGCAGCGATACCTTAGCAGTGTACAGAGAACAGACTCTTAATGTTATTATTCGACATAATTCACATGTATTAAAATTTACGCACTTCTAAGGAATTCTAAATAACCGTCAAAGTGTCAAACGTCAAATAGTCCGGGATTTTGAATTTATATTAGAGGAAAAACTTCTTAAAGTAGAATGATTTCATTAAACGAATACGTTTTTACTTTATTGACAACTTTTTGTAACTAAACAGGAAAACAAACTTCATAATAATAATCTGTCAGACTTTTTGTTTTCTAAGAGTAGGTAACTAAACTTTTCTTATGATTATTATTATTTAACACCGGCCCTCAATTGAAATGTATTATCACCATAAATAAACATAATACATACAATTGCTAATAGACCATGCAAGTTAGACAATAAATCAGAAAAATTTTTCTGATGAACCGATCGAGTTGCGGTTTTCGGCCATTGTCTTCGGAAAAATATCAGGAAAAAAGTGTATCTATTACACTTTGGGGCTGGATGGAAACTGCATTGCGGGTGCATAAAGTGTATCTTGGAGTGCATCAATTTTTCCGAATTTTCTAAAAATGGTTAAAATTGACTAAAAGTTGTAGAAATTTGTGTGCACGGGTTTTCGGGGTCGGAGATTCCGAATCTGACCCCGAAAAATATGCCCGACGGCCCTGGGGCCCCCTAGGGGGGCAAGGGGGGGGCCTTCTGTAAAACATCGAATAGCTGAGTAATTGCCTTCTAAATTTCCACTCGGGGGTTTTTGGGGTCGGGGATTCCGTTCTACAAAAGTATGCCAGACGCCCGTGGGGTGGGCTTTCTGGAAAACATCGAAAGGCACATCAGATTTTTGCAATAAAACTGCTCCAACTGCTTACCAACCATGATCTTGTAGGCTCATCTTTACATTGTAACACACGTAAATTTACAGAGAATAAACAAGAAGGGTAAGGAAAATTAATAGAAAGTCGAAAAGTATCCCCTTTATTCTGACCAATTTTCTTTTTAATTGCAAGGCAATTAGTGAGACAACTACTATCATATGTTTATCTAACACTTTCACTAACAGTCACAATTTTCATCATCAGTACTGTCATCACTGTCTCCATCACTATCATCTATTACATTTTCGACTATTTCAGGACTGGAACAGTTGGTTCCAAAACAATTTGTACATGCAATTGTGCATGTAATTCCATGCTTAGGAAGGCAGTTACTCAGCTATTCGATGTTTTACAGAAGGCCCCCCCTTGCCCACCTAGGGGGGGCCAGGGCCGTTGAACATATTTTCCAGGGTCAGATTCAGAATCTCCGACCCCGAAAACCCGTGCACACAAATTTCTACAACTTTTAGTCAATTTTTACCATTTTTAGAAAATTCGGAAGAATTGATGCACTCCAAGATGCACTTTATGCACCCGCAATGCAGTTTCGATCCAGCCCCAAAGTGTAACAGATAGACTTTTTTCCCGATATTTTTCCGAAGACAATGCCGAAAACCGCAACTCGATCGGTTCATCAGAAAAAAATTTCCGTATTCTGGGTGATTTTGGTCTAACTTGCCTGGACTATAAAACATGAACATAATAACATAAACTGATTAACTCAGTTAATTTTTCAGACACATTATTACTAAATCACTGGCTTAACAAACTTCGCCTAAACTTGTGAAATTTTTCTTTTCCCAAAGCCTTAGTAAATATATCGGCACAATTTTCATTAGAACTAACGTATTTAAATTGTAATTCTTTATTTGCATGAAGATGTTTAATGAAATGGTATTTTATTTCAATATGTTTACTTCGCTTTGAGTTTTCAAAATTCTTAATCATTGAAATTGCACTAAGATTGTCAATATTCAATGTATCTGTTTCACATTCACCGAACTCATATAAAATCCCTTTTAAATTAATAAGTCCTTGAGTTGCCGATCCCGCTGATATATACTCGGCCTCCATCGAAGATAGGGCTAAATAGTTTTGCTTTCGACAATACCAGGCGATTGGATTAGAGGCATGAAAACACAAAAAACCGCTTACACTTTTTCTAGTTTGTCGTTCACAGTCTGCGTCACATATACCTTCTAAAACACTTGCAACTCTTATAGTAGGAATTCTACATACTGGAGCATAACTGAATTCTTCTCCAGCATTAGATACTTGGAAGCCTTTAGCAACTAATCGTGCTTTTTTCGTACCATCTTCCTTTATTTTAAAAATCCATCTTGTTTCTATCGCTTTTTGACCTTTAGGTAACTCTACTGGAGTCCATGTTTGTAATTCTTCATGCGAATTTAATTCTTTACTTATCGCTTGTCGCCATTCTTCAGATTTATTTGCTTCTGTATATGTTTTTGGTTCTTCTTCTTCTCATGTTGACAGTAAACAATAAGCTGAATATATTTCATAATCATCTAACTTTTTTGGTATTTTTATATTTCTTCCTGATCTAGTTGTAGTATCAACCATTGGTATATAATTTTCAACTTCACTCAAGCTTTGGTTACTTCCCTTTTGTTCTTCTTCTGTCATTTCTTGGTCTTTTTCCACTTCAACTGTACTTCTGCTCTCTTCTCCGGGTATATAGCTATTTTCTTTTTGGCTACTTTCTTTGTTCACTTTGTATTCCATAACACTCTCATCGAATCGTACGTCTCGCTTCTGATAACTTCTAATTTCTAATAATTCTAATTTTGATGGAGTTTGTCCTCTGGGTAATGCCGATGTAGGTGTTCTACTTAATTCGTATGTAGAACATTTAAGAGCTTCACCCCACAATTCTTTTAGAATGCCAGAATCTATAATTTTTGTTCTTAACATGTTTAATAGTGTTCAATTCATTCTCCCCGATTTGCCATTAGATTGGGGACTATAAGGCATCGTATACTCTAATTGTATACCTTTCCGTTTACAGAAATCTTTAAAGTTATTCAATATAAATTCTCCACCGTTATCCAGTCTAAATCTTTTCACTTTTGTATCATATTGTCTCTCTAATTCTTGAACATATTCTATCAAGTTATTTTCCGCTTCATCTTTGGCTCTTAAGATCTTAACTACAAAATGTGAGTAGTCATCTAAAATTATTTGGAAGTATTTACCTCTATCAAAGGTGTTAGGTGTTATCGGCCCACAAATATCACTATGTATCAGTTCACCAATACCGTGTGAAATTCTTTCATTGCTGGCGAACAGAGATCGTGTGGCCTTTCCTTCTACACAAGTTGAGCATATTTTCTCAGACGATTTAATTCCAAGCTGTAGTAAAGCGTCTTTTCCAGCATGACCTAGCCTTCTATGCCAAATATCTTCATCAACTGCAACACTGCAATTCTCGTTTTGACTTGTTATACTGTCGACGTTTAATAAATACAATCCATTATATTTTTCACAAATTAAGACAAAATTTTTACCACTAATTGTACTTTTATCTTTCTCAACTGTTATCTTATGGCCTTTAGCCGTCATTTTTGATGCAGAAAGAAGATTATGTCTTATATTTGGAACAATTAAAGCTTCAATATTTATATTTTGTCCCTGACATTTAACTTTTAATGTACCTGATTTGTTTGCCTTCAAGGTTTCACCGTTTGCGATGTTAATTGACACGTAGTTAGGTAGTGTTTTGATATCATACATATCTTTCTCTAGATACTCTTGTACAAAATGATTACTTGCTCCAGAGTATAAAACGAATCTAATTTTTCCTTCCATTTCATTATATATGTTTCCTGCATATAACAACTATTGGTTCTTCAACTGTGTGAGCTTCATGTTTCGTATTTATTATATTTTCATCATTTTGATTTACGTAACTTCTGTTCCTTATATAGTGATGACTTCTACCTCTAAAATGTCCTCTTTTTCCTCTGAATGTGCCTCTATTAATGTCTTGACCTTTCTGGGAACGTTCTGGGCATTGTGCCCGAAAATGATATTGACTGCCACATGTATAGCACCTCTTTGTCGTTGCCTTGAAGCTTACTTCATTACTTCCTTCATTCTTACTCTCTTCACGTGACGTGAACTTAATTTCTTCGTCTAATAGCCTAGCTTTCACAAAATCCAATTTGACATCGAACGCTGTCACTGCTGAGTCATATTTCGACGGTAAAGATAGTAACAAATGGCACACTTTGTCACCTTCATCAATATTTGAACCAAGATCCATTAGCTCTCTTATTATTGTGTCAAATGTCAAGAAATGGTCTTCCAACTTTTCATTTATTCTGATTTATCCTCCTTTAAACTGAGTAACTTTCTCCATAAAGATAGTTTTGTAAACGACCTGGATCTGACAAATACGCCTTTTAAAGCTGCTATTTGATCTTTTGCATATTCATAATCTTTAATTATATCTAGGTGATTATCAGACACACCCTGTACTATAATACTCTGTGCTCTTGCATCAGCTTTATTAAATCTGCTCTTTACTTCAGTTGTTGTATTATCTCCTGGTGGTCCTTCCAAGGCTTCATTGCACATTTCCCTTTTTAATATGGCCACTATTCTAAAATGCCAGTTGTTAAAATTATTTGCCTCTAAGATAGGCACTGTAACACTGTTGAATCCCGCCATGATTTTCTTTATTTTAAACACTTTCTTCCAATCTCAGTTTTCTGCACTCTATCTCTCACTTGACACGTTTTCAGTATTTCTCCAGCAAGATTTCTTCTGGGCCCATAACCTTTTGAATTTATATTAGAGGAAAACTTCTTAAAGTAGAATGATTTCATTAAACGAATACGTTTTTACTTTATTGACAACTTTTTGTAACTACAACAGGAAAACAAACATCATAATAATAATAATCTGTCAGACTTTTTGTTTTCCAAGAATAACTAAACTTTTCATATGATTATTATTATTTAACACGGGAGACAGCGACACTATTGATTCTATATTCTAGATATAGAATAGACACTATATTCTAGACACTATATTCCTACAAAGCTGATTTTTTCTCATTTTGTTTTGATATCGCAAGTAAACGGAACGGCAGTCTACCGCTCCATTGTGGGGGCAAACATTAATAACAATTTTTGAAACATGTAAAAAATAATATGTAAATGTCTTATACCTACAAGTGTGAAACTTTTTAGAGTGATCAATTATACCTAAAAATATAGTATAATGATAGTCTACCGCGTCGGAAGTGGGGCCATCAAGAGTCTACCACTCACGGAAGGTGTTGAAAATTTAACTTTTTTGACTTATTTCTACAAGGCTGATTTTTTTTCACAAATACTTTAGTTTATAAGAGAACAAAAGAAAACAGTCTACCGATCACCTAAGGGTGCAAAGCCTTGATAGACGCAATGGAATGCACTATCACCCGAGGGCAGTCGCTGCGCCAATCCGCTGTAAGTCTCTGAATAATAACTCATACAGGGATTAAATTAAAATCTACAAAGTTGTTTTTCTGTCTATAAGTAGTTTACAATAATAATTATTGTTAATAAACGTCTTCCATCTTCGATACAAGGTGGTTAAAGCTTCGGTAGACATGGCTAAAATTTTTGCGCAGGAACTATTGAAAGGACTGCTGATTTGAAACTATTGCAATATTAAGGAGATACAATATTTATTATACCTGTAAGCAGCTGCAATATATTAATTTCATAATTATTTAATATTCAATCCTATATTATTGTTTATAAAATATATTGTAAACAATTTTAAAGTAAACTGAATGACGAAAAGTACAGTAAGTTACTGTTATTCGGGCTCGATGAATATTGGTTGGCTATTCAAAAGACGAGCCAATATCCTTGGCTGGATATATGACCTCGGAGGGAGTGGGCTTGAGCGGGATTATAGCTCTTTTACCCACTTCTTCGCTGTAGGGCCGGACACCTCGTGGATATATGCCCTTTTCCCGTCATCTCGGATCGCCGATTAATTTGTGGCGACTTTTCCTGTCCTGGCTGGGCCCAGCCAGAAAGGGCCTTTTCTTCTAGAGCTCCTCTTTCTTCGTCGGCTCATCTGAGTAAACCCCCGGGGGGTGTCGTGTGTGGGTGAGATCACGCAGCTATATAGGTTAGGAAGCATTGTGTTAATCTAACGCGGGAGGGGGGAAAGTAGGGGAGAGATGTGTGTGTGTATGTCGTCGTTTTCGGTTCTTGATCCTGCCGGTCCTGAAACAGACAGAAAAATTTCGATTCACCCTGCATCCAGAAGTTGATGTCTAGGCCGCCTGCTTCTGCCGGCAGCCTCTGCGGATCAACGGGTTGCTGCGTCTGATCACTTTCAGGGCATTCAAAGGAGTTTATACCTGCTCCCTAAATATGTTTGTCTCCGGCCTTTACGGGGTTTCATCCCCTCTTGATCTTTACGCATCGAATTTACAGCAGAGTCACCCGGTGTAGCCAACAAGATATACAGCGTGTCTCACTAGTGCGGGAAAGTCCAATATCTATGTTAAAATGAGGAATATATGGATTTTTCTTTTTACTGTGTTGTCGTATTTCTCGGAATGTACAAATTAAAAATATATTCAACTATACAGGTTGTTTCACATTTCCTGGCCAGACACCAACTTTGGTTTTTTAAATAGAAACACATTTTTTATAGTTTTTTCGGATTCTACATCAAAAATAAAGGGTACTTTGTGTAGAATAGTTCTATTCAAATATTCACAGTTTTCTAGTCGATATTGGCTGCTTACATTTTCTGATACTGACAGTTTATACTAATAGCTACTAAGCCCATTTTTTATCAGATGTTTCGTAAGGACGACTCTTCCGAATCATGCTCCAAAAACTGGCCTGCGTTATACAGGGTGACCAAAATATTATGTCAAAATTGCCAATTGAAAAATTTAAAAATCTCCAATTTTTTAAATGGAACACCCTGTATATTTTCATACCATGAGATGCAGAATTAAATTCTCTACAACTTTGCCATACCTGCTCCTATACCAAAATTCATTAGTTTTTCATGAAATCTCATTTCTATGAAAAAATGCGAAGTTTACAAATAGGTAGCTTATATGTAAAATAACGTAGTAAGCTCCTGTCAAAGGATAATCTGGAAAATTGTCGATTCGCATAAGGTTTAATAGAAAAGCGACAGTAATAATTGTGGAATGAATTAATCTAAAGAAGAATTAGTAAATAAATAATAGAATAATTAGTAAAACTCATGGTAACTGTTTATTGACAAGTATTTACCAAACTAAAAATCCAGATTTACAAAGATATCCTCGTACAAAGTGTTTTGTAAAACTGAAGAAAAGGTTTGAAAGAACAACAAATGTAAATTATAAGAAGACAACAAGAACACACGCAATATCCAAAACAGTAAATTAACATCGTGCATTTGTAACAAAAGTAATAAAGACCTAATTAAATTCCTAATTCCTAAAATGTCTGCCATTTTTCTCTAGACATTGAGCAAGCGGTCTGATGGCGATCTCGGTTTCGGGAATGGAAACGTTGTGTAAATTATGACTCTTGACTTGATTTGCTGTACTGGATATCGGACTTGGGGTATTGTTCTGTATTTTCGGACTTCTGGAAACTATCTCGAAAATTTTACTTGCTTCGAACGTCAACTTTGGCTTCGGGAATGGAAACGTTGTGCTGCTGACGGCGGCTTCGGGCTCGGCATTGGAAACATTGAGGAATATTTTACTTGTGGCTTTGTTTTCTGCGCAGAGATCTTGTCCAGGAGCGTTGATCCGGGCGTTGGAACTTGGATTCGAAAGATAGTCGAAATCTGAAGTAGACTATACGACTATGCCTTGTACCTAACCTCGTATAAACATCAATTTGATTGTAAATTGTAAATTGACAATCTGTCATAACTTTCAGTTTTCAATAACATTCTTAAATAAATATTTTTGATATTTTTAAAAACAAAGGTACAATTCATTGTAAAAATACTCTGTACATTAATTAATTGGACAATTTTTTTTCAACTTCTTAATTTAAGGCCAAGCAGATGTGATGCTCAAAAGCTCAAATTTCAACTCGAAAATTTTTTGTCATTTACATGCCATGTGCACTCAATTCGTGGACACACTGTAAATTGTGACATACTGACAGTAATTTTTTTATTGTTGTGTTACTACCAAAATAGAATCAATTTCATAATCAGAAATTGTTTCTTTTAAAATCACCGTCTAGCGCCGTTATTTTTAGCGTTAAGCGTTTCGTCCTTAATTTGGGACCGAAGGGGACTATCCCTTTTCGTTCTGCCTTATCTCTGTAGGCCTGGGCAGCCTCATTAAGATGGGACCCGTCCATCGTCTACCCCGACCACAAGCATGGTTGGTGTAGGCGCTTTCCGGGACTTCCTTTTGCCCTGGTTCTGGCAATTCGTATTTTGATTTTTCTTTCTTCGCCGGCTTGTCTAGCCTGCCGGGGGGTAGTCCTCGTGAGGAGTGGGTTTTTGAGAATAGCTTGTAGTTAAGGAATGCACGCGGCCTTTGAGTCGGTAACTAGCAGGCCGGCGCGGTGTCCTAGTAAGTCAGGGCCATCGCGGAGTTTTTCTGCGGCCAGACACCGCGGCGCAGCTCCGCGAAGATGGATTTTTTTGTACTTTGTTTCTTCTTTGGTTCTTCTTGATCCTGGCTGTTCCTGAAACACAAGATTAGCATGGGCGGAGGGAGCAGTTTAGGGTAGTCATCCGTGGTCAATAAGTAAGTGTCTAAGTTGTTTGTATGTGTCAGTCATGTCAGGTACGTAGTCAACGGCTTGTCTAAGTAGGGGATTGTTGTGTTTCGCGGGCGCGTCCATGCATTTTTGGGTGTGTGTACGTTTCGTAAAATGTCGGTGTTTCTTATGTACCAGGGCGAGGCGGTGGCTGTGCGTAAGGCTATGTTTTCCACAGCCTAGAGTGATTTAATGTGACTTTTTGCCGCATAACCCCACACCGCGGAGGCGTAGGTTAGCTGCGGTTGAAGTACCACTTTGATTAGCGTTCGTTTATTCCTTAAATCCTAAGGTATTGCTCCCCTTGAGTAAAGGATAGATTTTAGTCCTGGTGGTCCTCACTCGTACCATTGTCACCGCGATATGCGTTTTCCAGGTAAGTCACCGGTCCATCGTCACGCCCAGGTATCGCGTATGTCGGCACCAAGAGATAGGTTCCTGGAACAGTGTTAATATATCTAGATCGGAGCGAATTTTGCTTCTAGTAAAGAGTATGACAGTACATCTATTGGGGTTAATTTTAACTTTCCACCTGTTCACCAGGTTTCGAGTTGGTTTAAAGCGTTCTGTAAGTGTGTGGTAGCATGTGCTGCGTTTCTGGATTGTGCTGTTATGGTCAGGTCGTCGGCGTATAGGTATGTGTTTTGTGTTGGGGGTGTGAAGTGTGTTTTGGATTTGGATGCGGAATTTTCGGTTGCGGAGGTAGGACTTACTGAGTTTGACACAGGATATCGGGTATTGGTTGGTGAGCATTTTCATCAGACCATATCGAAGGCTTTTGCTACATCCAGGAAGACAGCTCCGGTGAACTACGTCTTGTTGAAGGTCCCCGTGACATGCTCTGCGAGGTGTAAGGATTTGGAGTTCGGTAAAGTGACTAGGACGGAAGGCGAACTGTTCGTCAGGAATTACTCGCAGTTCTTCGGAGTGGGTTTTTAGGCTGAGAGGATTATTTTATCTACCACTTTGCTCATAGCCGGAAGTAGGCTAATGGGCCGATAGTTAGGTTATTACGGTCTTTATTGGGATTAGGGATGAGGATTATTTTTGCTGTTTTCCAGCGTCTAGGAAAGTATCTAAGTCTAAATATAGCGTTTGTTATATTTAGTAGGGCCATGGAGGCCCTTGTGTGGTAATGGTTTTAGTGTAATGTTATATATTTGGTCAGGTCCGGGAGCTGTTCTGTTTTTTAGGTGTCTTAAGGCGTATTTGTCTGAGTTCATCTGGTGTGGCGGATTGTAATATGTCATTGTCGGGCTCTCTGTTGACGCATTGGGCCGCGCGCTCAGCCGCCTCTTCAAAATTCCTATCCTCGTCTAGTAGCTGGAGTAGTCTACACTGCAGTTCCAGTCCATCGGCGAAAGCCTCGAACTTTTTCGTTCGTGTAGACCACCCCCCTACTGTCATGGATTGGCGAGAGTTTGCATCTGGCGTAGACCTTTTTGCGTTTTCCAGAGGCTCTTGTCTTGTGGGTCCAGTGACTCTATGTGTCTGGACCAGCTTTCCTGGGTCAGCTCACTCAGGGCCGCCTTCACCCGTCTGTTTAGTATTTTTAGGTTGTGTGTGTGCAAACCTGGTGCAACAGTCAAAATTAATCCCAACAAAAGTTCAGCTATCCTTTTTACCAAACGAAAAATCCCACAAAACCTCGACAGACTGACACTATCCCAGGAACCCATCTTCCGGAATCGACAAACACGATACCTGGGCGTGACGATGGACCAGCGTCTCACGTGGAAACCGCACATCGTGGAGACGATGGCGCGAGCTAAGACCACCAGGGCTAGGCTCTATCCCTTACTCAAAGGTGGGAACACCCTCAGTTTAAGAAATAAGCGAATGCTTATCAAGGTGGTACTTCAACCGCAGCTAACCTACGCCTCCACGGCGTGGGGTCACGCGGCAAACAGCCATTTAAAGTCACTACATGCTGTGGAAAACATAGCCCTCCGCAAGGCCACCGACGCGCCATGGTACGTAAGAAATACTGACATGTTACGAGACTTAAGACACTAAGAACTAGACATGACAACCCCCTCCTCAGGCAAGCCGTTGACTACGTACCCGATGTGACCGACAAACACAAAAGATCTAGACACCAACTTTTTGACCCTGGGTGACCACCCCAACGACATCCCCCTCCTGCCCGCTAACCTTTTCTGTTTCAGAGACCGCCAGGATCAAGAAACGAAGACAACGACAGACACACATACACATCCCCCATACCTCTCCCTCCCGCGCTAACCTAAGGGCCACCATAGCAAAGCGCATCCCAGTCTGCATAGCCGCACTACCCTACCCAACCATACCACACATAAACATGACACCACCCCCGGGGTTTACACAGACGAGCCGGCGAAGCAAGAAGAGCGCCAGAAGAAAGGGCCCTAGCCGGCTGGGCCCAGCCAGGATAAAAGGAAGTCCCACAAAGCGCCTACACCGGCCGCATTTGCGGTCGGGGTTGACGACGGATGGGGCCCACCTACGAAGGCTGTCCAGGCCTACACGAGATGAGGCAGGATAAAGAGGGATAATCCCCCTCGATCCCAAATCATTGAGGCCAANTTGCGGTCGGGGTAGACGACGGATGGGGCCCACCTACGAAGGCTGTCCAGGCCTACACGAGATGAGGCAGGATAAAGAGGGATAATCCCCCTCGATCCCAAATCATTGAGGCCAATTTCTAGCCATGGAATAATGGCGCGTGTGACAAACCGCTTAAGGTCGTCTGTCGCGTATGAGTTGTTTAATGTCGTCGGGGAGCACGCCCCTGGGGTTTGTCAGTCGGGGGACAATTGTCTCTGTCGTAGTTAGTGTCAGTGTGTTTTTAATGTCTGTCTCTAATGTCAGGATTGCTGCCTCCAGGTGGTTTCAATTACGGGGAGCGAGGTGCTTCTTTGCATTTCTGCTTGGAAGCGCCCCCAGTCAGTGAACCTCCTCGTGAAGGTGCTCTCATATCCAATCCTCCGCCTCAAATCCAGCGTAACTGGATTGTGGGCGGTAGACCCCTCGTGCTCGATGGATATTTGGGTAGTCAGCGGGATAGATTTTAGGATAGCTATGTCAAGTACGCCGGGGAGGCCGATGGGTCCGTAAAAAATCGGTTTTGTCGGTCCGAGTATGGTTATGTCATTGTAGTCCCGCAGGGCCCGACCAGCTACGGTTGTGGTCCCGCTGTGCCACGCCGGAAACTTCACGTTAAATTCCCCAATAGCGATAGTCTGTGGACAGGAAAGGATAATGTCAAGGTCTGTGTCAAGTTTGGGGCGTCGGGATGGATGGTAACAGAACACCACCGCGACGTCTCCATGCCGTAGCGATCTCACCGCTATCGCCACGGCCTCGGTATTTTGAGTTTGGAGATAGTGGTCGATGCACTTCTTTACCACGAGTGCAACACCACCCCATTACAAGTCAAATAATTTTTGTATGCTTGACATCATGGTTGCTAGCTGGACGATTAGTTGCGTCAATCAGGGGCGCTGCGCCCGGTTGGGGGGTGGGGGTGTCGGGTATGTATTGGGTGAGTTGTTTTGTTTTCGAGTCTGATTAGGTGGGTGGTTTAGTTGCTGTGTCTAAAAAGTCAAGGGAGGGGGGGTTGTAGCGTACGTTTTTATGTGTTTGTCGTTTTAGTCGGTTCGGCGTATTTGACTAGAGAGCAGCAGCGGGTTAAATTGAGGATTTCCTCCCGGGCGAGGACCAAGGGCATCTCCTGCTTGTTCTGCTTGTTGGCCATACGGTGCACTATTGCGCCGGGGAAGCCTTGTCGTGTGAGGTCAAGTTGCACCTCACTTGACGAAATACAAGTATTCCGCGTATCACCGCCCTAAGCGTTTTTTCTTCGCTGATGATGAAGGTGTGGTACTCCTCGCATTTGTCTGTCAGTGTCTTTGTCAATAGTCTGTGGTCTTTAGGCGTGTTTGGGTATATGGCTATTAGTCAGTTTGGCTTATGTGTAGTTAACGTTAAGTGTCGTGAGTAGTTTTTGTACTTGTGTCCCCGTTCTTGCTTTAGGAAAATTACCTGGGGGACTTGTTTAGTTTTGTCTGTTTGTTTTTGTTTGTTTTGTGGGGTATTTTGTAGTGCGCTTATGGAGGGTTTGGGTGTCGTGGGGTGCGTGTTTGGTGTTTGTGGTAGTGTTATTGTTTGTTTGGTCAGATTTTTTGTCTGGGGGCTTCGTCCTCGATGGAGGATTCCGCTATGTTTTTTACGTTTCTCTCTCTGTGTGCGTGTGCGTCTCTGGGGTGTATTGTCTGTCATTTGTTTGTTCATGAGTTTATCGAGTTTTTGGTGTAATTTTGTGTTGTTTTTATCCCAAAGTTAGTATTGTTGGGTGTTTTGTTCTGTGGGTTCGTGTATTTGTTGTTTTAGTATTTCATTTTCTTGTTATTCTGATAGTAGCTGTTCGTATAAATCTGTTTTAGTTGTCGTGTTTTTTGGGAAGCGGAGACCCTTAAAGAGGATCTTTCACTGTCTGAATCGTCCATGTATATGTATATGTTCTCTTCGTGTTCGGAGTTCGACATTTTGTTCGAAAGTGTGCGTGTTTATGTGTACGTTTGTAAGTGTGTGTGTGTTAGTCGCGTGGGGATGACCCCTTACAGGAGTGTACTTGTCTTTTAGTGTAATTTGTCTGTCTGCTATATTGTTTGTTGGGGTCGCATTTTAATAAAATTATATTATATTATATCGCGTGGGGATACCCCCTTACGGGAGTGTAGTTGTTTTTTTGGTGTAATTTGTCTGTCTGATATATATTGTTTGTTGCGGTCGCATTTTAATAAAATTGTATTCCCAGCTTCGAGCGTTCTCCAGGGTTTTCTAACACTATGTACAACCCCATACAGCATCCCGTAACTTCGGACATGCCATGTGAGTACCATTTCTGAAAGGAGGCGTAATATACAAATTCGCCTATCCACCGTATCCCTGTCGGATGTGCCAATGCTCCCAGCACCCATATCGCAGGCAGGGAAACGAACGAGCGGCCGCCGCCCACTAGAAGTCACAGAACCCAGCGACGGTACGCGCAGTTCCGGGGTCCTCTCGACAATAAATCGAACTCTAACAGCTCCGCTTGAGCCCATTACTAATAGTCATGTGGTGACACAAGTGGTGTCCCAAGCCATCAAGGTTCAACCGGATGCAACATCAACGACATTATTGTCGGAGGATTCCCGACTGGGGATAATGGTAACCCGTTTCCACCAAACCAAATACATCAGCTAACACAGCATGACCTATACATGGAGGTCCAAGCCGCTCAACAGCGCTCTCCACGTATACGGCAAGACATCTTAAGGTGGTATGACATCGACCGAAACGGTCCTCAGAACGACCAAGAGGCCAGATAATACCGCGTAGGCAATGATAATACCACCTTTTTAAACATGAGGGCGATGATGATCTTCTCGTCGTCCCTAGACGAAAGATCCGCAAAGTCATCTACCACTACCACGATGCTCAGGACGCTGCACATCCCAGCGTAGACGAGACGGTGTGCGCGATTCAACGATTGTACCATACCCGCCGCCTATGACGCCAAGTCTCTTCCTACGTTCGGCGATGTCTTCCCTGCCACGCGGTGAAGGGCCGGCAGATTCAGCCACATACTCCACAAAAGCCACACACCGCTCGAAGCCCTTTAGATACCATTAGTATAGATGTCCTGGGGCCATACCCGAAGACACAGTTACGAAACCACTTCGTAATTATAGTTGAGGACATCTATACTAAGTGGGTGGAAGCAAAAGCATTCCCGGATAGTACAGCAGATACCAACTGTACTTTTCTGGAGGACTAGATATTTACTCGATACGGTGACCCGAAACAGATCATCTCTGACAACGGGCCCGTATTCGATAGAAACTGTTATTTAGCCCTCTGCAGAAAGAGGCATATCCAACCGTTCTACAACGCGGTCTATTTCCAGCGAGAAAACCCGATGGAACGAAAAGTACAAGACTTTAAAACTGTCCTGAAGGCGCTTCGGTACAGGCAGCCACGCCTCAGGCACTGGGACCGTCTTGTACCGCAATCTCTAGCAATCATTCGCAACAAGCGAAACAGACGCCGTCTAAGGCCCTCCTAGGCTACGAGGTAGCCAAACGTAGAGAATGGGAAATCCCCGAGCACGACGACGCCAAATTAGAATCCGGCAGTTGAATTTCAACGCAGAAACGTCTCCTGACCAAGATAAACGACCTGCCATTACCTTTCAACCCCACGACCTAGTTATGGTTCGCGAGCATGCAACAGCAGACCCGTTCGCTCCGATTTGGGCAGGTCCATTCCCCATCGCCGTAAGATCTCCGTTGATTTACGAAATCGACAAAAACGATGAGTTTCAGTACCACGCTGACCAGCTGAGGCCAGCTTCTCCGGGTAACCCGCCTCCAGCTGATGACGATGACAGTAGCTCGGATGAGAGCAGTGATGGTGATGACCCAGGGGGTCCACCGACGGATCATCGAAGTGCCGATGATCACCATCCCGAGCTATAACTATCACCTTTCGTAAACCAGCCATCTTCCAAGCGACGAACTCCTCAAATTTCTACCTCAAACATTCCGACGTCCGTTGACGTCCCACCATCCCGAGTTTCTAGTTACATGTCCAAGGACATTCCCGCTCAAACGAGCCCATCGACGTCTCATGACGTCCTTTCTATAACAAAATATCCCATGTCTCACGACATCCCCGTTCCAACGAGCTCATCAGCGTCAAACGACGCCCATTTAATTTTAAGTACAAACATGATGAAGCATGATCATCGACAACCGTCGATGATCATGCTTCATCAAGCATTCAAATGTCAAACGACATTCAAGCTCAACAAAGCACCTCAACGTCCAACGACGTTCCACTTCATGCTTCTACAAGCACACATACGTCCGCGATGTACACACTCATCAGCAGCAGTCTGCTCTATGGCAGCAGGATGCTCCCATCCACATAAGAATTCGAAGAACCACGGGTTTGACTGGCCAACCCAGTTCCTACGAAGTTCTCAATTCTTTGTGCGGACACAAACTGGCCGTTTCCAAACCTTCACCGAAGTGCCAGCCAACCATCATAGACAAATCCCGAAGTCCACTTGCCAAAGGGGGGAGATATCGTATTCCCAGCTTCGAGCGTTCTCCAGGATTTTCTAACACTCGCCTGCGAGTACCATTTCTGAAAGGAGGGAATATACAAATTCGCCTAACTTTCCAAACATCATTCAATACACCACGGTCGAGGAGTCAGTCGCCGTTGCCGTGCCAAGCGACTGGTAATTCCACCAGGGTACATTTTCCGTCATCGCACTCGATGTCGAGATGACACCTCAAAACCGACTCCGCATCACAACGCGGACGTCGGCCCCTGAAACCAGATCGATCGCTCCAAAGACAGCTCCGTGGAAGCCCGGGAAACATCGGGTTTTGCCCACCTTTCCAATTTTCCAACGACGCTGCCAATCTCGCCCGCGCTCAGCAGCTACTGCAGCCACGACCGCAACCTGCCGACGAACCCCGGCGCGTTCCAGGAAGATAGTTGGAAATGGCCATCAAGGAATTTGCCGATATTTCCAATGGGTCCAAGGACGTTGTCGCTAATAACATCCAAACCACTAGATCGATCTGATTCACATTGCAGCACTCTTCAAGTCGCTGGCATTGCCGTATTAAAATTTCGTCCGAATCGTATGAGCAATAACGCCGTTAAACGCGGATTTTACGTTTTCCGCGTTTTTAGCCGTTGCGCTCATACGATCTCGTTCAAACCCCAAAATCAGCATAGAGCGTCTCTATGTGGACATCACTTTCAAGTTCGAACCGAATCGTGCGACGACTAATGGCCAGCTAATCCAAAACAGGATTCTACGTTTTCCTAGTTTCCTCCGGAAGTGTCCGCACGATCTCGGCCGAACCTCAAAATTGCGGTACCACTTTATACCGTTCATCATCCCCAAGAATATTGCGACAATCCATTCAGGCATAACCACCCTATCATCTTACGAGGATCTTTTCGCTCCGGCGATGCGATTCCCGTCCTCGACGACCCAAGAACTACCCGGGAGCCGAATTTCCGACAATAGGAAAAATTTCGATTGTTGCGACGTTAAGGACTTTCTGACTGCTGGGTAAGACGCAGATGCTGATGCCGAAAATCGATATCCAGACGTTTGGAAAAAATCTATAGAGGCCTGAAGGGGAAGGTGTCCAACAGCGGAGGCGTTTTTGTAATTTCATTTTGGCGGACAGGACAAGGGTGCTCCGCAAAAAGTATGGAGATTCAAGGACATTTACAAAATCACCCGAACGTCGACCCGCACCGTCCGCAGTATATTATCAGGAGTAACTAGTATGAAACCGCGCTAAACGCATGAAAAACTTTTCTATATTGCATTTAATATATAACGTATACGCATACAAACTGTCTGTTAATTCTAAACTTTGTATTTACTGAAATAAAGTTCTTTTAGAACGTGCACCCGAGTTTCTGATGTAAGAAAACCTGTACAACAGATTCAAGATCTTTAGAACCCTCAGCTCCCAGGCTCGCTTCTCGAGTACCGTCAAAGCTGCCCGTCTCAAACGAAGACTTGTTCAAGATATTTACATCTCATAAGAGGAAGATCCGATTCGATAGCCAGTGGCTCTGTCGAGACCCCGCATCGCAATCGAGGTACATTCAGGCTCCTTCAAGACCTGCCATACCGTCCGAGACTGACCACCTCCGACGAAAACTCTGTTCGATCGCACAGGCTCTGTCGAGACCCTGCATCGCACAGCGGTACACCGTCCGCTGTGCGATGTAGTGTGTGGTAGGCTCCGTTGAGTCTTGCATATTCGAGGCAACCTTCCTCGGCCAAACCTCCAACGAGGTCCCTCATCGAGGCAGTCTTGCCTCGCCATACACGGCAACCTAAGGCCACTCCATTGAGTCTCGTAGACCGCACATTTCATAGCCAAGCGCTAAATCAACTCAAATAGAGGAGAATCCCGTTCATAAAACCTTCGAGGTAGTATTCGCTCGACAGGTATCACCTTTGAGGCCTAGGCGCCCAAGGTCATAGATAGTACTTTGGCGGCGTACTCTAAATTAAGAAGCAGCTCCCCTCCTAAGGCTCCCTTGAGAGACCTACCATTCAGTAGAATCAGTGCATCTACTAGGCTTTCAGAGCAAAGCTCGCTCTGACATTGTCGGACGGGGTAAGATGTATCCCTCCGACGCGACATCCAGTGCTACGAGGACTGGTGCCCTCGAAGACACATAACAAAATAGATCGTGATAGGATGATCAAGCGACTGAGCTGGACGAGACCTCGTCACCCCCGTACGGAGAAGCCAGCGGTATCACGGACTGCCCTCACGCTTGTTTGCAGATGAATGATCTCCCGACTCCCGACACCCCGAGTGAACGAGGAAATGGTCTCCGTACCCAATACTATCTCGATGCTCCGTGGAGAGTCCGAGGGGCCGAAGCTGATAACCAATCGAGGTATGCGGCACGGCGCAGCCACAGTGTCCTATGCACTAAGGTCCGCTGCCCCGAGGGGTACTAATACCGTCTCGAGCACCCCTCTGGACGCACCCATGGAGTCAGATAGCCCTCATGAGTTACCACGTTGTGGACCACCCATAGTTACTCGTGACGAGATTCAACCTACGTACCATTTGGTAGGATCAGGGGAATCCCATGCGCTCGACCACGGTTCGCGGCCTGGCCCCAGTTTTGGAAAATCTCCGAACTTGGGTGCCACGAATCGTGGAACCGTTGGCCCGGACAACCCAGTACAAACAGCATTTTTACGGAATGTCGCCCAGCGGGAGCAATACGCATCTCGTTCGGGCACTATAACGTGCGAAAACCCCGTAGCCGACCATGTTGTAACAGATATGGTCGGCGAAACCCATCTAAACAATTCTGGTACTTCATACGCACGTCTAAATGATTTCCCCACAACAACAAAGTAAACAGCCGAGCTGTGTGGATATGCTTTGCGCAGTGAAGCAGTGAGTGTCTAATGCAACGAATAGCAACGTGAAGGTCCCATACCAATCAACATACCGACCTAACAGGTGTTCGTTCCGTAATTAGCTCATTAGAATTTCAGTAAAACGCACTAAAATTTTTGTTGAGGGGTTGGCAGCCTTGATATAGAGAAATTGGGAAACTAGTAGTAAATTATTGCTCCAAAAGATCGAAATTTGTTAACTAACAACTTTACTGATAGACGCACATCAACAGCTGATGCAAAAATATCATTCTTTATCATAACTGGGTTTGTTGGTTAACTATGATTTCTCTAGCAGGTGGCCAATTCTTCTTAACAAAAATATTTAGTGCGTTTTACTGAAATTCTACTGAAGCTAATTACAGAGCGGACCCCGGTTTTATTTTTATTTTAGTAGTAACTAATAATATTCAAAGTGCAAAATACCTATATTATCAACTTGCTAATTCTGTTAAACCTTTAAACAACGTTTTCTCAAAACAATACTTTTTTAGTTGTGACGGTTTTCTTCTTAACCAGCGATATACGACTCCGACACACCCCCCTCCCCCAAACACAAATATTTACCGCACAATCCACGAAAGCAAGACTATCCACTACCCTCTTCTAAAACTCATTAGATCAACAAACCTGGTGCAACATGTGGAAAGTCAAAATTAACTCTTGCCTTGATTTTACTAGTATCTCTATGTAAGCCGTGTTTATCTACATAAATCCTAAATAAGATACGTACTTTTTTTTAAACTAAGACCAACGTCTTGGAGAAGTTTCAATATCTTACGTAAATTTGAAATATGTTCAGCCTTGTTAGTTTCTGTTATTAAGATATCATCTAGGAAAATTGCAGTTCCTTTCATCTTAGATAATAACTGCTCCATAATTCTTTTGAAATTGAGCTGGGCCACATGAAACACTATAAGGTAGATGGTTAAACTTGAAAAGTCCTTTAACGGGGTTTATGACAGTAAGCGGGCGGGAAGTCGATCGAGTAAAGATTTGCTGATACTCTTGACTAAGATCAATTTTAGAAAACTGTTGACCACCCTATAGCTTAGAAAAAAGGTCATCCAACTTAGGTAATGGATATTTGTCAGCAATAATAAATGGATTAATAATTACCTTATACCTAACTTGTCAGAAAACACAGTCGGAAACTGCGAACTCAACTGATCAATAATATTATGGTTTACATAATTGATTTCTTCAAACTGCATGTTATAAATTCTAATGAAATTTCGCCCTAATAGTGCACGTTTAATAGTAGGTATCTGTTTTGTAAAATTCCAACGGATTGGTTTTATTGTGAAATGTAACATTTAAACTCAACTTTCCGATAGGTTTGATTTTATAACCTGAAAAATTACCAGGGGAAACCACTTACAAATAAAAAACGCGCCGGGAGCTCTACCCCATCGGTGGTGTGGAAACAGACTCGAATATAAAAGATAGTAGTACCAAGTAATAATAAAATTTTCTGTAGTCATATTTTTTTGGTCCTTATAGCCAGGTTTGTGTAGAAAAATCTGCTTTGCATGCAACATTTTTCTATGGCCAATGTATTTCAAGATATTTGTCACTTTACTCGTTTTTGCCTAACTTTAGCAACATATTCTAATTTTTCAAGCCATATTTGTGACAGTAGAGTTAATGATAGAAAAAAGTTTATATGACATAAATGATGTAGAATTTTATGCGGAATGTTTTAGGTTCTATTAATTTTCCTCGTCAGAGCAGTAGTTTTTGAGAAAAATTTAAAAAACTGGCGCGAGGTCACATTAGAAGGTGGTTTCTGAAGCAAAAGGGGATGAAGCACCCTCCTGAGAGGTGGGAACTTTTTTGATCTGTATTTGGATGTCTATTAAGAGTCCGCACCCAAATTTTTAAAACTTTATAAATTACTTCTCCTATTTGCCATTTTAATTACTAATTTACTTCGACTATAACTGCAAATCTGTGACGTAATCGGAATTTTATATAAACCCTCTTCGTACTCGTCAGATGCAGGAGATGTCCCCGTCGAATAAAAATTTGAAATTTTGAAAATCACACAGTACGGGTTCTAAAACTTCACTAAACGAAACAAAAAATCAAATCAAAGCCACGTCTTGGACATGAATTACCACGTGCCCTTGACGAAAACCGAAGGTTACTCACAACGTCGTACCTAAACTAATTAAATAAGAAAACAAGTATTAGCAAAATATTTCATGCCAAAAGCAAAATACAAAATTACTATAAAAAAAAAGGAACCACATCTAAATACAAAAGGAAATTGTGTCGCAAGCACCCGATCTGCTTGTCTCGAAGGCTAAATCAGAAGAGAGCCATTGTATCGTTTTAAGTGTTGTCGATGGTCGGACAGGTAGCACGTTCCCAAATAAAGTGGGTTCACGAATGTTAATTGTGAGGAGAGGTTGGGTAAATTAGGAGTAAAGTAGAGGCTTTATATAAAATAAAGTTTATATAGTGTGAAATAAATAAATGAAACGAAATTAATAAAAATTTCGCTACAACATCGAACATCTATGAAAGTCAGCAGTTTTCAAAAGGTAGCTCCTTGCAATGTTGAGGTAAGTCAGATTTTAAAATTACATTTTACTCAACACAAATCCGTGTATTTACCTCATTTTGACATAACGGATATGTGTGGCAAAAATATTTGATATAAGGTCATTAACACCCTGTAGATTTGCGTCAGCTAGTAAATACTTCTTAAAATAATCTTCATATTATGTAACGGAAGAACCGAAACAGCTGCCCCTGAATCCAACTCAAATTTAAACATTTTTCCCTGAATTAAAATATCTGTATAAATAAGGGTATCGGAATTAGTTTTAATACAATATACAGGTGATGTTTCTTCATGTGAATTATCGCCATCGGTCTTACCATCACCACTATTATTCGTTTCTCATTTCCTTCCAGTTCCAGTTATGTAGTCGCTTCGCTAAGAAAACGGACCTCCAAAGCACCTCAATACGATATCCGGGACACCGCTGGCCGTTGCCGCCTGTACCTTGGCTGTATCGCCGCGTTCCTGGTGTACTGGCTAGTGGAGACTTCAAATATTTCAGCCTCTAACTCCTTCTTCACCATTCTCCTCAGTTTCCTGAATCCCTGCTTGGGACATCAGCCTTCAACCTATAGAGCGTTTTTTACCTTCCCGTGGTTGTACCGACTAATAAAAATATCTGTTAATTTTGTATCTAACTCATTCCCAAATTCACAACGGCCAGCTAACGCTTTTACTCGCCACTCCATCCTTGTGCCGACTCACAAGCTTTTTTATATGCTGCATAAAATTTACTCCTTTTGACGCAACAGGCGTTAGTACTTCCAAAATAACCATTGAAATGTGTTACTATTCATCAAATTCCGTTTCTCAGAAGTTTGTTTTTGGCACGCACAAATTTGTTAAAAGAATGTAAACGTCTTCAGTTAAACTACATAACAACACTGCACGTTTAATATTTGCGTTTTTGATGTCTTTTGCTAAAAAATATTGCTTTAACCTTCGAATAAAAGCGCACCAGTCACTTATACCGACGTCGCCTGCCCTAGCCATATTGTTTTAGATAGCCGCACGTGGTTAGTTTAGTTAGCAGGTTTCGTCGCACACCTCCGTAAATAATCCAATTGTTGCTTCTAATATCACTTGTTGCTTAAAAACCAATACCAGTCGTTGCACAACTCGTCGCCAGTTATTATAATATATTGGAATTGGTTAATAAAACTCGTTTGAAAATAGTGGTACTTGTCCATTTGATTATTTGATAGCAATTTTACAATAGACAGCAAGGCTCCTGACAAGGTCACCGGTCCCGTTTTGGGCAAACGAGGGCATGCGTGAAGTATGATGGTAGGGCAGCATAATACATTACATTACATTAGTCGGAAGACATATTTTTTTAATTAGAAACACCAATTGGAATTAAATACATTTATTCAAATTCTAAATCAAAGAGTTATATCTTTGTTAACTTAAACGGAACACCATGTATTTTTTTGGCCTATCTTGTGCAGAAATTAATTATCTTTCACGTGATGTAGCCAATGTAAGGGCTGTGGTTACAGCTCCCCATCTGGGGACATCTCTTAATATTATTGTGCAATATATTGCACAATAATATTGGCCGTCTAGGGGGGGCCTTTAGAGGTGATTGCAATTTTTACTATTATTTTTCAATTTTCACATAACTTAACTTTATCAATAGGCTTATGAATAGGAACAAACGTTATTGATAAAATCAAACTATCAAACAACGAGTTATAAAATTATTATTTGTAGTTTATAGTGTGTAGTAAAGAGGCAATTATTACAAGATGCCTGACCAGCTTTTAAATTTTAGTAATGGATGAGGATTATTTTAATTTATTTATTATTTACAGACAATGTAACAAAGTAATATCAAGAACATGTGATACATTTGCAGCATGATATCCAGACAAAGTAAAGCCCTCGCAAAGTACAGTAAAGCGTCTGGTAGAAAATTTTTGAAATTTCTGCTCTAGTAATAAAACCGGATAGGAGAAAACCTGTTGTGCCAGTTGTGGATAATGAAAATATCGAAATTGCAATATTGGGTTACTTTAGAGCATTTCCAACTATGTCAATTAAGCAAGCGGCATGCGGCACTTGAATCTGGCCTTATCAAAAGTTCAATTCACAGAATTCTTCAAAAACATACATTTCACCCATATTCTTTCCATATGGTGCAAAAATTAAACGAAGCAGATTTTTTAAAACGGATTTAATTTTGTGAGTTTATATTGATGATATACCAAGATGACATTGCCTTTTTGGACAATATTATATGAAGTGATACATCACTTGGATAGGTACATCCAAGTTTTTAAAAAATTGATTATCTAATAGACATAATTCGCATTACTGGTGTGACACAAATCCGCATGTAACTCGTGAACGAAATTTCCAAAACAGTTGGCAATTTAATGTTTACTGTGCCATACGAAATAATGAAATAGTGGCGCTAGAATTTTATGATAATAATTTAAATAGTAAGTAAAATAATGTAATAAAATTAATTAAAACTTACATATAATATGTTATTGTAGATGAAAGGTATTTGCATATCTGACAATAACTATTTAGAAAATTTGAATTTAGAAGAACACAGGAATCTGTTTTTATCAACAGGATGGTGCACCTCCACATAGGTAATGGTTACATAGTTAACAATTTTCTTCAGCAGAATTTTTACGATCAGTGGATTGCAAATAATGGACCTTTCTTATGGCTTCCCTCGTTCGCCAGATTTATTTATGTTCCCCAAACAAAATAGTCTATTTTGTTTGGGAAACTATGAAGAACAAAGTCTACGGAGATTTCGGTTTGACGCACAATTAAAAATGCAAAAGTGGCTAAAATGAAGCACAGTATTTTTTTATTGAAAATATAAGTCTTCAACTTTAATCTATGTAAGAAAAAAAAATACCTCGGCTCCAGAAGAGCAACGTTTTTTTTAATTCGCGTTAAAATGCCAGCAATCAATTTCTGTAATAGACATTATCGAGAAATGAAAATCGAAAAAGATATTCAAGAAAAACGCGACCAAAAAATTTTTACTTTCTTCAGTCATTTTTGGAAATGAATAAAATCGTTATCACCCTTTTTTACCATGGAAGTACAACTCTTAAGGAAAAGAATGAGCCCTGATTCGTTTCTCTACTATTCTTCAAGCAAGAAGAGCCTATTTTCGAGATGACCTTTTTTTCGAAAAATCGATATCTCGAAAAATTTTTAATTTAATTTAAAAAATGCACTTTATTTGCTTGACGAGTGCTACAATTACAGCAAGTAACAAGTAACAAGTTTCAAAATCTTAATTTTCAAGAGATACAGCGAAAACAAAAACAGTTGATTTTTGACGGTTTTTTCGATATATCTCGAAACGTAATATAGCAATCAATATATTTAAAAATACGAATCGATAGCTACAACTTTCTCATTTAAGTAATTTTTATTGATTGGAGTTCAATTTTTTTTTATTAGCGAAAAACCGTTTTTTTGGCTTTTATGAATTTTTTAGGTTAACTTCACCGTTTATGCGCCACAGGAAAAAACACTATCTTTCTTAAAAATATTTTTCCTATATCACCATATTTTTTGTTTAAAGGGTATTTTTTGTAAATTTAACATTAGGCCGTGACAAATTGATTGAACTAAAGGTTGTTCCATACGTGTCCTACTTACGTGCCAAATCACAAATTGATATATAATTGCTGGAATAAAATACAAAGGATCCCGCCCAACCTTTCATCTGTCAAATTTTTCATAAAAATGTCAATATCTTTAAAACTATACATTTTAGGAACTAGGTTTGTTATACAAAGTGACCTTAAAATTTTAAGTAGAATTCAAAAATGCAAAAATATATAATGACCTTGAAAACATTTTAGTTGTGTTTCCCCCACTGACTGATAAGTTGCCAAATTTTCAAATTTTTCAAATAAGTACTTTTCCAGGTATCGATCGCGGCGATTCTCGGTGTATAGATAGTGTCCACGAACGCTGTAGTTTCGGACCCGTTTGGAGATGGTGACGTAGTTGGGGGTATCCATAAGAATCCTCAGGACACGCTGGATGCGTGCAGGAAGTGTTTCTGCACGGCCGCGGCTGCTTCTGCGGATGTCGGGTTCGGCTCGCGTTGTGGAACGATAGGTGTAGGGTTCCCCTTAATTAATAAGTAAAGGGGAACTTGTTAACGAATTCTTTTTTCCCTATTTTGTGGAATGGCAGACCAAGCCGTGCCACAAGCTGAGGGGAACAGCTTTAATGTACCTCGAAGGGTCACTGATACTCAGTACTACTACCACTTTCTAACTACTGGTGGGGAAGTTTCCCCTGTGTGTATTTAAAAATTGATAGCGACTACTAGCCACTAAAGGAGCGAACAATGAGAGGTTATTCAATTCAAACACTATAATACAAGTGTGAAGACCAACTCAGAAGACCAAAGAAGAGAACTTCTCGTGTCAAGTCTCGACTGAGAGTGAGCTACCGTGGCAAAACTCGGCTGTCGTATTCTTTGATCATTGTGTAGTGTTTGATCGACATGGGCCCTCGGTGGAGACATCGGAAGTTCGAATCGAGCCCCACGTTGGGCGCCATGTCGAGTTCTTTGATCATTGTGTAGTATTTGATCGACATGGGCCCTCGGTGGAGACATCGGAAGTTCGAATCGAACCCCACGTTGGGCGCCATGTCAAGTTCTTCGATCGTTTGTGCCTAATATTTGAGAATTACGAGGAGAATTGGCAACATGGGCTCGCCGCGAAGACGTCGAAGCAGGACTTCGAGCCCCACGTCGAGCGCCATGTCGTGGAATAAGACCAGTTGGATTAGTAACAACGGCATGGGCCCTCGGTGGAGACATCGGAAGTTCTAATCGTGCTCCACGTTGGGCGCCATGTCGTGATATATGATCAGAATGTTGTACTTGGTCGGCATGGGTCCTCAGTGGAGGCATCGGGAGTTCTAATCGAGCTCCACGTTGGAAACCATGTCGCAACCTGTGATCTGGGATGTTAGTTCCCTTGACCGGGTTCCGCGGCAGGAACGCACGGAGTTCACGGGGATCGTCGCTATCGACGCCCGGTCGCACTATATTCTCTGACGATTGGAATCTGTGGTGGATATGACCTACAGACGTGGTGTCTAGGACACGAGCTCGCGGGGGAGATCTCGACGAAGAAGGTCGAGCTCCGCGTTGAGCGTCGTGTCGGGTTAGACTTTCTTGATATGGACCACTTAGGCGATGATCGTATGTTCGGGGGAAATCATGAGAATGGACGGGCGACGTACAAGTATTGTTTTGATAAAAA
>NW_019426054.1:149515-159161 GCF_000390285.2 Anoplophora glabripennis
GCGGAGCTCGACCTTCTTCGTCGAGATCTCCCCCGCGAGCTCGTGTCCTAGACACCACGTCTGTAGGTCATATCCACCACAGATTCCAATCGTCAGAGAATATAGTGCGACCGGGCGTCGATAGCGACGATCCCCGTGAACTCCGTGCGTTCCTGCCGCGGAACCCGGTCAAGGGAACTAACATCCCAGATCACAGGTTGCGACATGGTTTCCAACGTGGAGCTCGATTAGAACTACCGATGTCTCCATTGAGGACCCATGCCGACCAAACACAACCTTCAGATCATATTCCACGACATGGCGCTCGACGTGGGGCTCAAAGTCCTACTTCAACGTCTTCGCGGCGAGCCCATGTTGTCAATTCTCCTCATAATTCTCAAATCTTAGGCAATTCCGATCAAAGAACTCGACATGGCGCCCACGTGGGGCTCGATTCGAACTTCCGATGTCTCCACCGAGGGCCCATGTCGATTCAACACTACGCGAAGATCAAAGAATACGACATGGCGCCCAACGTGGGGCTCGATTCGAACTCCCGATGTCTCCACCGAGGGCCCATGTCGATCAAATACTACACAATGATCAAAGAATACGACACGGTGTCCAAGGCCACTCCTTTCTCGAGTATAAAAGAGGGGCGGTACTCCCACATCCCCAGGTTCTTGCGGGAAACCCAGAAATGGGGATTGGTCTGAGGTAAGTGTGGTATCTAAGGACCTCGGAGTCCTGACCACGGTGGTTTGTTCGACGGTAGGAATCCCTGTCATCACAGGATCTTCAGGTAAGTACATGTCTGGATGCGTAGCCATGGTGTCAAGTAATTCTTGAGGTCAATTACAGTTACAACACAAGATAAAGAAAAAACAAGAATACAAGAACTATCTTATAAATTGGGCAACTCTCCTTCCCCGTGGTATACAGCTGCCGGCAGAACCTAGAAGAAATGGTACATATACAACGAGATGGTGGACGGCGTCAGCTCTATGCAGCACCTATACTGAAAGGAGGAATACCTCTAACAATCAAGGTGAGTTTCTTATCTACGCGCACTCAACGTTCGGTTCAAATGGAATTCACTATATCAGTCACTAAGTTCTAATAAAAAGTTCAAATGCGGTTACTCAGTTGAGCGTAAACTGTTTACTAAAGTTTTGAGTACGGCACAAGTTACTCTATAATCACTAAGTGAATTTACCAAATTAACAAAGAACAACTCAATTCAGCTATAGAGACAACTACTATGGGATTAGGTAAGTCTGATTAAAAGTTTTTTTACTTCACCCTTACACGCGAGTCAATGTCAACTGCCAAGTTAATACTCGGGTAATGATCTGGTATTTCACTTACCGTCCGAGCTCTCTGACGATCCCCGAAGAAGGACACAACACTCACTCTGATTTAGGTAAGTATTAATAACGAATTATTTTATAGTTACCAGCGAAAACTGGTGCAAGGTTATGATTTAAAAGGTGTTTTTTTTAACAAACTCCCGAAGTAGGTATAAGTCAGAAATATATTGTTAATAAGTACAGGGTTTAATTCTTGTTAAAATGTAACGGCAACAAGTAAAAAAGTAGGATCGCAAACTTTTCTAACGCAAGTTTCGATCCGAAGGCTCGGTATCGATCGCCTTTTATATCGTCTGGCCGGATCAGTCCATCCTATACCTGCCTCTGATTGGTGGAAATCCATTTTTCCTCTAACTCGCCTATCATTCCGCCAATTCAAACGTGGTTTGAACCGGCGGAAAGGGCATTCAATTTCCTACGTTTCTATGTAGTTTTCGCCGCCTCGCACCTCCGGGAAAGGGGAGAAAAACCGGAAATCCGGTGACACCTACCCCCCCCCCCTTGGGGCTTGTTCATCTGAACAAAACTAACAAAGGATTTTTACAAGTAAGTATATCATTATCAGTACAATATATATATACACATAAGACGATATGCAGTTTAAATTAGGGAAGTATGTGAATTATGATTATAGGCTAACTAAATGACATGTATGTTATGATACTTATGAGAACAACCCGACAATGGGAACGGAGTTTAGTGTATTATGAGCAATATCTTGGTCATCTTCTTCTTCATCACTTATCGTTACGTTCCATTCGTCTGCCCCCGACATGGGGGCTGGCCTCTGTCTCATGACGATCGCACTGTCCTCGTCTACCTCCGACATGGGGGCTGGCCTCTGTTTCGTGCCGGTCGCACTTTCCTCGTCTGCCCCCGACATGGGGACTGGCCTCTGCTTCGGTCTGGTTACGACCCTTGATGGCCCAGGTTGCGGCTCCTCACGTTGTCACTCCTGATCATATCGTTGAGCAGGTGTCATTGGTTCTCTTTGCGGCCTTACTTCGCCTTCTGGCTCCTTCCATGGCCGGAGGTCATTTATGTGCATTTTCCTAGGCGCATCTCCTCTTAGTACTTCGTACACCCCATTTCCTAACACTTTGTTTACTACATGTAGACCTGACCACGGTTTATCTAGTGGTCTCCTAATCTTTGGAAATACCCTCGTTAAGACTTGATCTTGGGGTTGAAAAGTTATCGGTGCCCCCTGGGTTGAGGGAATAAGTTGCGATTAAATACTATTTGCCTCTGCCGCATTCGACGTTCACGTTTTTGTCTGTCTAACGGTTGGTTATTTACTGGTTTATTTCGTTCTAGGTGGCCCCATTCTCCTGGACGAACTAGCGGGGCCCCTAAGAGAGCTTCTCCTGGTGACATTCCAATGCCACTGTTATGCCGAGTCCTTAGGGAAAATAGTACCTTTCCGATCACTTGATCCCACAACACCTCTCATCGGTTTCGAAGGTGAATTCTGAATAACTTCTTAAGTTCCTGGTTCTTTCGTTCCACCGGGTTAGATTGTTGATGGTATATTGGGGTCGTATAATATCGTATATGGTTGTTTCCACAGAACCGTACCCATGTGGCACTCTTATATATAGATGCATTATCAGTTATTATTTCTTCTGGACTACCCTAACGACTACTGATCTCTTCTATAAACTCAACACTGGCCTTTGTTGTTATCTCAGCGACTGCCTTTGCCTCTACCCATTTTGAACACAGGTCTGTTACCACTAAAAGGTACTTATTTTTTCTTCGCGTTTCCGGATATGGACCCATAGCGTCGATACTAATAGTTTGCCACGGCCGGCGGGGTGCATGCGGTCTCAGAGGGGCGGCTTTCTGATTCGCTCCTCCTTTCTTAGACGAAGCGCACACGATGCAATATCGTACATGGGTTTTTATTTGTCGGGACACCTCCGGCCAATAATATAGTTCAGTTACGGCTCGGATTGTCTCATCCCGGCCGGGGTGACCTGCTTCATGGTAATGATGAATCACTCTCGGCCAAAGGTCTAGCGGCACTACCAACTGCTTACGTTGGTTCTTGTTATACCAAATAAGATCGTCTTCGACTACGTAGTCATATCGCAGAACCTTCTGCCAATTTTCCGTGGCGTTTTCTTCGTTGTTTTGCAATCTGTGCCACCGAGCCCGGGTGGCTTGGTATTCGATACTTTGTCTCTGGGCTGATACTATGTCGTCATATAAGGATGTTCCAGGCAATTCTAATTGTTGTAAGTGAATTCGACTGAAGAATATATCAGGTATCCTAGGTCCGGGTAACTTCTTTGTTTCAGGGTCTTTTACTTGTACTTCTGTGGCACCTGGTATTCCCATCCGGCTGTCGTCTTCTTCCATTTGTTCGTCGGGGTCTGGGTGGCGAGATAAATAATCCGGCAACAGGTTCGTCTTGCCCGGACAATGCTCTGGTTGGAAGTTAAATTCTTGCAACAGTAATGCATACCGCGTTAATTTCGCGCGGTCATCACAATACTTGTCCAACCAAAATAAAGCTTGGCTATCCGTTCGTAACGTAAATGGTCGGTCCTCCAGCAATCCTCGGAATTTTTTACATGCCCACACCACTGCGAGGACTTCTTGCTCATTACAATGATACTTGCGTTCGGCTGGGGTGAACTTAGCGCTGGCGCATGCAATAATCTTCTTCTCCTTCTGGCGATTCTTGATAAATAACGGCTCCCATTCCTAGTGCGCTGGCGTCCGTCTGGAGTATGATTCTTTTGTTTGGGTCAGGCCGGTTTAAACTCAATGGTTGCTCAATTCAGCTATAGAGACAACTACTATGGGATAGGTAAGTCTGATTAAAAGTTTTTTTACTTCACCCTTACACGCGAGTCAATGTCAACTGCCAAGTTAATACTCGGGTAATGATATGGTATTTCACTTACCGTCCGAGCTCTCTGACGATCCCCGAACAAGGTCACAACACTCACTCTGATTTAGGTAAATATTAATAACGAATTCTTTTATAGTTACCAGCGAAAACTGGTGCAAGGTTATGGTTTAAAACGTGTTTTTTTTACACAAACTCCCGAAGTATAAGTCAGAAATATATTGTTAATAAGTACAAGGTTTAATTCTTGTTAAAATGTAGCGGCAACAAGTAAAAAAGTAGGATCGCAAACTTTTCTAACGCAAGGTTCGATCCGAAGGCTCGGTATCGATCGCCTTTTATATCGTCTGGCCGGATCAGTCCNGAACGAACGTCAACTTCCGGCGTTTGCAGGCTTACAGTGGGAGTACATGGTACAAGAAAGCGATACAGAGCGATTGTGTAACAAATCTTATTCATGGTAAATGTATGTGTTAATTGTGAATCTTTATTGTCTGTTAATTCTGTTCAATATATACTTTTAACATATCTTCCAGGGTTTGATTGAAAAAACCCTGTCATCAAGCTCAAGAACTTTGGAGCTCAAGCTCACAGGCTCGCTTCACGAGGCTTCCGTCGAGGCTGCCATTCCTCGACGTGATATTAATAGTGCTTAGCAACGACTACTCGCTTCATGAGATATACCACCCCAGGTAGCCTAGCCTGAGGTGAATACCCTGTTCGATAGCCTCCTGCATCGAAACAGCGGTAAATTCCAGGATCCATTTGAGACCTGCGAACCGTCCGAAACTGACCACCTCCGACGAAGATCCTGTGCGATAGCCATTCGCATCGACACAGCGATACTCCAGGCTCCTCCAGAGACCTGCGTCCCGCCCGNAGTCAGAAATATATTGTTAATAAGTACAGGGTTTAATTCTTGTTAAAATGTAGCGGCAACAAGTAAAAAAGTAGGATCGCAAACTTTTCTAACGCAAGGTTCGATCCGAAGGCTCGGTATCGATCGCCTTTTATATCGTCTGGCCGGATCAGTCCATCCTATACCAGCCCCTGATTGGTGGAAATCCATTTTTCCTCTAACTCGCCTATCGTTCCGCCGATTCAAACGTGGTTTGAACCGGCGGAAAGGGCATTAAATTTCCTACGTTTCTATGTAGCCGCCTCCCGCCTCCGGGAAATGTTCTCGGCGCGTCTCCGCGGGGAGGCCGCCTGACCCTCCGATATCAGAATCGGGTATTTGCATTCTGGTTCTCTCATATTCAAAGCGAAGGTTAACAAGCGGTCGGTCTATTACCTCACCTCGGTCAAGGTCAACGTCAATTGTCGCGGGATCAGCCGGAATTCCAAAAGCTCCCTCTAATGACTCGGTAGACGTGAGTGACTCCTGTAGTCGCTCTTCTTTAATCCCCGCGGCGGGCTGTAACGCGCAGGCTTCTATTCTCCCTCTTGACGTCATTATAATATATTATATACTGACTCGATCTACTAGTAATAATTATAAACCGCAAAATGCTACAACCTTCGGATTGATTACCGGCTCGGGCACAATGTCTAAATTTCGTTAAGGTTTCTATTAATATTCAATCTTAAAAGTCTAACAATACTAATTTACTCTAGTCTAACTTCGGAATTCACTCAATGTTCGAAACCGCGACGAGAACCCGCATAACTTCCCAATTGTCAATTTTCACCTCAGTTTCTATTTATAGTCTGTACACGCGTCGGGAACGAGAATACGACAGATCGACCACTTACCGTTCTAGCTAACACCTACTGGACCAGTTTCTCGACTTCAGTTTCTCAACACTATTCACTAAGTTTTATAGAGTCTCTACTATAGTTATTATTAATCTACACTTTGCAATCAAGAGAATTTATACTACTAATGTTCTTTCTTTCTAGGTCTACACGCCAGGGAAGCTGAACGTGAGAGCAACAATGTCTAGGGAATAAGGCACCGATGTAATCGACACGTATATTCAGGTAAGTTTTATAATACGCTGAGTTGCCCTTTATAAGGCACTGAATCTGAGAACTTGTCTTAATTTCTTGGGAAAAGAAAAGGATAGTTCTAACCAACAATACTTCACGAACCGCTATATGAAAACGGCCGTTACTATCTGACATTTTCACGTCACCAAAACTAACTAAAAAGACTTCGTCTACTACGGGGCCAATATGGCTATTTGAGCAAAAGTTAACGAATCAACAAACTGACTTAAACCACACTCTGGTCACACGTTTTGACACTCCAAAATTCGCTCTCGATCCTTCCCAATCCTATCCTTTTATCCCCTGATTTCGCAGGCCACGCCCCAAAACCCTGTTTTGGCCAATCCGGGCTCGGGGCCTGCGACAGAAAGTGTCACCGCCGGTGTTATTTTTCGGTGCGGAGGACGGCGTTGCGCCCTACCGCACCTACGCGCCAGAANGTCTCGTCCAGCTCAGTCTTGATCATCGAATCACGATCTGATTTATTATTTGTCGTACCTTCGAGGGCACCAATCCTCGTAGCACTGGATATCGAAGTCGCGTCGCAGGGGTTCATCTTCCCCGTACGACAATGTCGGAGCAAGCTGTTTTGCTCCGAAAGTCTTGTAGACGTCTGGTAGAAACACTGACTCTACTATTAAAATGTGGCTCTCGAGGGAGCCCTAGAAGCAAGGACAACTTCTTTACTAAATTTTGAAGTACGCCACCACAATAACGTGCGTACTATTGCTTTGTGCCCGTGGGTCACAAAGTAAATGCCTCGTTGGGGTTTGACGAGGAAGGTTACCTCGACGAGTGACCGCCTAGAAGTTCGCCTAGATTTGCAGATCTCGATTGAGTCTGAGTTGAATAGGTCTCGTAGGAGCCTATGTATGTACTTTGTACCGAGGTGCGGGTCTCTCGATGGAGCCGGCATGATCGGAATCAAAGTCTTCGTCGGAGGTTTGCAACCTCGGACGGTATGCAGGTCTCTGGAGGAGCCTGAAATGTATCGCTGTTCCGTCGCAGGGGGTGATCGAATAGGATCTTCGCCTCAGGTTGGCTACCTCGGGCGGTACGCAGGTCTCTGGAGGAGCCTGGGGTATCGCTGTGTCGTTGCAGGAGGCTATCGCACAGGATCTTCGTCGGAGGGGGTCAGTCTCGGACGGTATCGCAGGTCTCAAACGGATCCAGGAAATTTACCGCTGTTTCGATACAGGGGGCTACCGAACAGGGTCTTCACCTCAGGCTAGGCTACCTCGGGTGGTATATCTCGTGAAGCGAGTAGCGGTTGCTAGGCACTATTAATATCACGTCGAGGAATGGCAGCCTCGACGGAAGCCTCGTGAAGCGAACCTGTGAGCTTGAGCTCCAAAGTTCTTGAGCTTGATGACAGGGTTTTTTCAATCAAACAATATGTTAAAAGTATATATTGAAAATAATTAACAGACAATAAAGATTCACAATTTAACATATACAAGTTATTTACCATGAATAAGATTTGTTACACAATCGCTCTGTATCGCTTTCTTGTACCATGTACTCCCACTGTAATCCTGCAAACGCCGGAAGTTGACGTTCGTTCGCGTTCTTGAGATCTCCATACTTTTGGCGGACCGGGCTTGAACTGTCCGCCAAAATTTCCAGCAAAAAGCGCTCGTCGTCGCTGTCGACGTCGGGACTCGTTCCCCTCTGGCCTCTCCGGATAGTCTATGCCGGCGTCGGGGATTTTGGAGTTTTTTCCCGGTTTGGGAAAAACTCTACCCGCGGTCTCGGTTTAGGCTACCGAGCATCGCATCCAACCGCCAGAGCAGTGGTACACTCGGAAGACGGTCTTTTCAGCCCAAAGACTGGGAAATTGGAAACATGGGTAAAATTTTCCCCGTCTTCGTAAAAGGGCTTACGGAGGTCTTATTACTGGATGGATTTTTTTGTGCAGTGGACTGATGATGCACGGCATGAAGTAGTGCCGTGGTTGGAGGGTTCGGCCGAGATCGCGCGGACACCTTCGGCAGCAGCTATGAAGACGTGAAAACCTATTATGGCTTAGCTGGCCGTTAGTAGTAGCGCGATTCGGCTCGAATTTGGATATGACAACCACCTAGGGATACTCTAGTGTGGTTGGAGGGTTCGGCCGAGATCGAATGAGCGGAACGGCTAAAAACGCGGAAAACGTCAAATCCGCGTTTCCCCGTATAACGGCGTTTTGGCTCATCCGATTCGGACGAAAATTTAGTGAAGTAATGTGAGCTACTTGAGGAGTGCCGCATTAAATTTTGACACCAATCGCTCAATAACTTTTGGAGTTATTGGCGATAGCGTCCTTGACCATTTCGAAAGTGTGGCAAAAATTCTGATGATAGTTTCCAAATATCGCCTCGAAGCGTCCCGGGGTTCGTCTGCAGGTTGCGAGAGTCTCGGCAGTGGACACTGCGCGCCGGGATGGCAGACCCAGGCGAAATCGGTCGCGTTGCGGGTGACATTGGAAACATAGGTGAAATTGGTCTTGGAAGCGCTATCGCCGAGAGGATCGATGTCGGATTATGGGGCGACGTCTGCACTAAGATGCAGAGTCGCGAAAATTGCTCCCCGACGGTATCGAGTACGATGTCTGCAAAGATACCGTAGAGGCTTTTTTGATTTGCCTGGCCGACGGCAATTAGTTTCGCAACCGTGGCGGGTTTGTGGTTTGGATTGGAAAGGTAGGGTGAAAACTCGGCTGTCGTATTCCACCCTTTGAGCGAGCTTCAGGATTTTAGAATACCCAGTATATTCATAGAAGTAGTCTTGTACCTACGGATTCCAATCCAAACCACAAACCCGCCACGGTTGCGAAACTAATCGCCGTCGGCCGGGCAAATCAAAAAAGCCTCCACGATATCATTTCAAACATCGAACTCGATACCGTCGGGGAGCAATTTCCGCGACTCTGCATCTCAATGCAGACGTCGCTCTATAACCCGACATCGATCCTTCCGGCGAAGACCAATTTCACCGATGTTTCCAATGTCACCCGCATCGCGACCGATCTTGCCTGGGTCTGCCATCCCGGCGCGCAGTGTCCACTGCCTCGACTCTCGCAACCTGCAGACGAACCCCGGGACGCTTCAAGGCGATATTTGGAAGCCAACATCAGAACTTTTACCACACTTTCGAATTGGTCAAGGACGCTATCGTCAATAACTCCAAAAGTTATTGTGCGATCGGTGTCAAAATTTAATGTAGCACTCCTCAAGTAGCTGACATTATCTAACTAAATTTTCGTCCAAATCGAATGAGCCAAAACGCCGTTATACGGGGAAACGCGGATTTCACGTTTTCCGCGTTTTTAGCCGTTCCGCTCATTCGATCTCGGCAGAACCCTCCAACCACACTAGAGTATCCCTAGGTGGTTGTCATGTCCAAATTCGAACCGAATCGCGCGACTACTAACGGCCAGCTAAGCCATAATAGGTTTTCACGCCTT
>NW_019426054.1:160784-161926 GCF_000390285.2 Anoplophora glabripennis
AAGACCCCCGTGTCGTCATCCCCGAAGAGAATGCAGACCTCCTTCAGCCATTGTTTGACGAGTTCGCGGACATCTTCGAAGAAGGTTTGAAGCAGCCCACTACGTCCACCACCAAACACGAAATTGTTCTACTCCGCGACGAGCCTTTCCAAACAAAACCATACCCCACGAGCCTGGCTAAGAAACAACAGATGTACTAGCAGATAGACGAGATGTTGAAGGCTGGAGTTATCCAACCATCTAATTCCAACTATTGTTTTCCTCCCGTCGTCATCGAACGAGAAGGAAAAAATCCTCGCTTCTGCATCGATTACAGAAAGTTACATGACATAACGCGTGACGAACCTGTCGTGTTACCACGCATTGATGAAAGTCTAAAGGACCTAGGAGAAGCTAAAGTCTACAGCCTGTTAGACCTTAAGGCAGGGTACTGGCAAATTGCGATGAGCCAGCAATCCAAGAAGTACACCGCTTTTGCTACCCCTGACGGCGCTTTGTACGAGTTTAATGTGCTCCCTTTCGGGTTAAAAAACGCCCCGAGCACATTTCAACAACTGATGGCCAAGGAAGTCCTCGTAGGATACCTACACAAGTTTTGTAAAGTATACCTCGACGACATTCTTGTATATAGCGAAACGATAGAGATGCACGCTGTCCATCTTCGAAAGGTATTCGAACGACTGCGTTTACACAGATTGCATGTTTCCGCTAAGAAATGTACCATTGCCACCAGCGAATTGGATTATCTCGGACACCGCCTCAATGGAAGCCGAATTCAGCCTCTAGAAAAGCACGTACTTAACCTAACAAACTTTCCGCCTCCAGGGACAAAGACTAAATTACAAAGTTTTCTGGGAACCCTAAACTGGATTCGAGAATACATCCCCGACATATCAAACCTTACTCAACCTCTAACTCATTTGCTACAGAAAGGTAGTAAATACAAATGGACTCCGGAATGTCAGAAAGCGTTTGAAGAGATTAAGCAAGCTGCTTCTCAACCGCTTGTGCTGCATCGTCCGGACTACAGTAAACCGTTTATTCTGCAAACTGACGCAAGCCAAACTGGACTTGGCGCCGTATTATTCCAAACCGATGATAACGAAGTTAAGAAGATTATCTCCTACGCCAGTGCGACGTTG
>NW_019426054.1:163751-171721 GCF_000390285.2 Anoplophora glabripennis
ACACACACACACACATTCCCCCCTACCTTCCTTATCCCACTCTCCCCTCCCGCGCTAGCCTAAGGGCCACCTTAGCAAAGCGCTTCCTAAGCTGCATAGCTGCACGACCTCACCCAAAACCACCACCCCGGTCGCAAACGACAGTCGTCGTTTGCGACCGATACACGACACCCCCGGGGGTATACACAGACGAGCCGGCGAAGAAAGAAGAGCGCCAGAAGAAAGGGCCCTAGCCGGCGGGGCCCAGCCAGGACAGGAGGAGGCCCCACGAACCGATCCAATCCGGCCGCGTTGGCGGTCCGGAATGACGGGGAAAGGGCCTACCTCTACGAGGCGTCCGGGCCTACAGCGATGAAGTGGGTAAAGAGCGATAATCCCGCTCGACCCCGCTCCATCCGAGGTCATTTTTCCTGCCAAGGATATTGGCGCGCGTCTGACTCTTACTTTAATTCAGGCACGCTCGAATGAACCTCTGTTAACACCCCCCTTCCTTCGAAGTGTCCTTCTTCGTCGACTTAACTTTGAGAACTAGAAAATTTATTGGAAATTTTGCAACACTCAGTATAACAAAACATGTAAAAAATGGTTACAAAAGAAACATAGAAATGTGTTCATGTGAACAAAAATGATTATGGTGTCGCAAACACACTGTATATCTTAATCTAAGTACATAAAATTTGTATCCCCCTGTAGGATAAAACAGAATACATTGATATGAGTAAATGTGAATAAATGTAGCGAATGTGAGTAAATGTGAGTAAATATGTGTCAATTGGACACGGACAATGAACTATAACTAAAATATGTCTGTAGCAAACAGTTTTTAAAACATATAAGTCTTTATGGCAAAGTTTCAATTTCACTGGAAACACTATGATCGGAAAAAGGCTTTGTCGCGAACTCGGCACTGTTTCGCGCATTAGACGATGTTGATGGACGGTCCTTCATCTCGATCCATGTTTGACGACGACGTCTGCGATGTGGATGATCTGCGTTGCTTGGTCGAAAGATGCGACTGCGAATGGTGTCTGGTTGACTAGTAGTCCCGACATGTGTGTCTGAATGTGTTGGAATACAAGTGTTCACTTGGGAATGGTTAAGAATGGGTATATTAGAGTTATTTTGGGAATTTAACTGAATAGAACTTGAAGTGGGTATGTGTGCACTTCTAGGTTCGCCGTGAATGATTGCTTGGGTTTGTATTGGATGAATCTCGTCGTCACCATTTTGACTGTCTTCTGAGTATCGATCGCTTTCGATATCTAGATCGGGTAGGTCTTGGTGTACTGGTCGGAGATCGTTTACATGTACTTGAGGCTTACTTCCATTTCTTTCGATTTCGGTAGATTACATCAGTGATTTTATCAGTGATTTCGTATGGTCCGTCCCAAGCTTGGGTGAAAACGTCTTTTCGTTTTGCGAAAACTCGGATCATAACTTTATCCTTAATATTGAAAGTAATTGGAGGCTCTTGTCCTGCGGAACGTATTTTCTCTGATACGTGGCTTGCTGATTTCTGACGTTATTTATAACTTGTGTGCGGTCTTCCACGGCATTTCGTTCGTCTTCGTAAGTGGGTATATTCCATTCTCCAGCTTTGGGCGAAGTATATCCGAGGATGATTTTTGAAGGTGAGTGCCTTGTAGCGGCATTGGTACGATTTCGAAGTGTGTGCAGTGCTTGTGACAAATACTGATCCCAAATATTGTCGGGTTTATTCAGAGTTAGTGCGCGAAGTACTTTTTTTAGATCTTGTACTTTCCGCTCGACTGGATTTGCTCTCTGGTGATATATTGCTGAGTAGGAAATTTCTATGTTGAATTTTCGACAGAATTTGCGATATTCGTTGCTAATGAATGTGGAACCGTTGTCGCTGATGATTTTCTTAGGTACGCCAAAACGAGCGATGATTTCTTCCTCTAGAAAAGACGTTATAGTTTTGGAGTCGACAGAGTGATATGCTCTAGCCTCGAGCCATTTAGAAAAAATATTTTCAACGATAACAATGTAACGATTTTTGCGTTTTGTTAATTTATAGGGTCCTAGTATGTCAATGGAAATAGTTTCTAAAGGTAAATTTGTTTCGTGAGTTTGAAGTGGAGCAGCAGGCTGTGGCTGTCTGGGTTTAATACGAATGCAATCTACACAGTTTCTGATAAAGTTCCTAACATGTTTACGTAACCCGCGGTGATAGTAACGTTGTTCGATTTGTCGGACGGTTTCGTCGATTCCTGGGTGTGTCGTGTTATGATAGTATTCGATAACTTGAGGTAAAATGGATACAGGTAAAATAAGTTTATTTTGATTGTTATCTTTACGATAGATTAAGTGATTTTCGTCGACGTGGTGTCGTTCCAATGTTCGTTGTTCCGTTAAAGTTACCGGATGGTCCCGTTCGATTCTTTTCCACAGTCTTCTAGTACGTTGGATCGCCCTTGATCGACGTTGTGATTGTCGGCAAAGAACATCGAGATCAGCAGAATTTACGATAGCAACTAACAAAGGTGGTTCAGGATACACAAGTTTATCGTCGGTAATTTCGGGTCGAATTTCAGTATTTGACGGATTACGACTTAGAAAATCCGCAAGTTCATTTAATTTACCAGGACAATGTACGATATCATATGAGTACTCTTGTAAAAGTAGTGACCAACGTGTCAGTTTAGCGCGAGAATCTTTTTGCTTGTCTAACCACAATAACGCTCTATTGTCCGTTCTAAGCAGGAATTTTGAATCTTCTAAATATATACGGTATTTTTTGATTGCCCAAACAATAGCTAGACATTCCTTTTCATTTATATGATACTTAATTTCGGTAGAGTTTAAAGTAGAACTAGAATATGAAATAATGAGTTTTTGGCCTTCGTTGCCTTCTTGATATAAAACAGAACCTATTCCTGTCTCGGATGCATCGGTTTGAAGTATGAATTGTTTTGAAAAGTCTGGTCGGTGTAAGAAGAGTGGTTGTGAAATTTTATTTTTTATATTTCCGAAAGCGATTTGACGAGAGTTGTCCCAACGGAATTTTTTATCTTTATGTAACAGATCTGTAAGTGGTTTTAATAATTCGGAAAGATTTTCTACATATTCCCTGACCCAATTACATGTTCCAATAAAACTTTGAAGTTGTTTTTTGGTTTGTGGTACAGGAAAACTCTGAATGGAAAATACATGTTTGGTTTGTGGCGTAGTAGTGTTTTCGCATATATGGTGACCTAAATAATCTAATTCGAATTTTGCAAAGTAACATTTATCTAATGAAATTTGAAGTTTATGCATACTAAAGCGTTCTAACACGAGTCTAAGGTGAATGAGATGCTCTGAAAAAGTTTCACTGTATATAATGACGTCATCTAAGTAACAACTAACAAATTTTTGTAAATATCCAACTAAAACTTCTCTGGTCATTAATGTTTGGAAAGTACGCGGAGCGGCTTTAAGTCCGAATGGAAGAACTGTGAATTGATATGATGCGCCATCGTGGGTAGTGAATGCGGTATATTTTTTCGAGTTTTCCTCGAGAGGAATTTGCCAATAACCTGAGCGCATGTCTAAAGTAGTGAAGAATCTTGCATTGCCGAAGTTTTTTAATGTTTCATTTATTTTCGGAAGCGTTGTAGGTTCGTCGCGAGTAATTTTGTTTAAAGATCGAAAATCTATGCAAAAACGTGTTTTTTTTACCTGGTCTTTCTACTATGACTGGTGGTGAGCTGTATTCGGAAATACTGGGTTCAATAACGCCTAACGGAAGTATTTCCCGTACTTGGTCTGTAATGATTTTTTTCTTGTCTGGGAAAGCCGGATATGGTCTTTCCTGAATAATTTTATTTTCCTTAATGTTAATTTTATGCTTAATTGTGGAAGTTGTGCATTGAGTAGGTTGAATTGAAAAGAGTTCCTTAAAGTTGAATAGAATGTTTTGAATCGATTCGCGGTGTTCTGGTTGAACTTGTTCATTGGATAAATCTAATTGAAAATTCTCTACTAAAGTCTGAAATGTGTCGAGCTTCCAGTATACAGTTTCCCTAACATGAGTACCAAAATACATACACTTCAGCTGATAGTTGAGTATTGCTTCCTCTCGAGTAAAAAATGGGGCACCTATTATTAAAGGTTCGTTAAGATCTTGCATGACATGAAAATCTTCGTCGATAATACTTCGTCCTATTTTTATACGCAATCGTACGCAACCTTTTGACAATATTAGTTTTGATCCACTAGCAAGTGAAAATGCGCGAGTTCCTGATATTCGAGGAGTGTCTGGAGAAATTTCGCTCTCTCGGATTAAATTTTTTGCACTACCTGGGTCTAAAAACGCTAAACATTTTCGGTTTTCTAATACTAATTTGATACGAGGAATAATTGGTTTAATTTCTGATAAGTTATTTTTAGCTAATGACATTGAATACGCGGGAATTGATTCGATATTTTGTAAAGTTTCATTTGGATTCGAAGGTTCGGTGAAAAGAAAATTTAAATCGTACGTAGGTATTTTTTCTAAAATTTTTGAAAATTTGTCGGACTGTGATCGGAATTTTGGTTTTTTATAACTAGGTTTTGGAATTTTTTTAAAGTTTTCACATTCCGACGAGCTATTTAGTTTTTTTGGCTGAGTTTCTAATTGAATTTCGGAATTTTCCGGTTGTGCGGTGATTCTAACGTTATCGCCGTTCTCTTGTTTGAAAGGATTTTGTGCACACTGGTAGTGGAAATGCCATTCCCAGCAGAAGCGACATGGTGTACGTGGTTTGGTATTTTCGCGATATTGTGGACGATTTTGAGAATTATTTGAAAAATGTTGAGTTTTTTGTAAAATTTCGCGGATTATTAGCACTTTGCTGCTGGCTAGGAGGATTTTGCACATACTGTGTATTTTTTGGCTGATTGTTAGAAAAATTTCGTTGAGGATTTTGAAAATTTGGCGGAATTTGTGAAAAATTTGATGAATTGTTATTGTTAAAGTTTTGATTGTTTACTGGATAGTTCGGCGAAACTTTTGTTGACTTTTGCGGGTTGCTAAAATTTGGAAAGTTATGAACATTATCTGAAAAATTTGTATCGTGGAGTGTTTGAGTATTATTTCGAAAATTGGTAGGAAAATTTTGAAAATTTTGACGATTTTGGTTCCGATTTGTTATTCGCCCAGTATTTCGTGTACTATACTCGGACATTTCTTCCAAGTCATTTTCGGCGTTGACGGCAGCATCTTGGAATTCTTCTAAATTTAAAAAGTTTGAACCGCGAAGACTATATCTAAGTTCTGGCTTTAATTTTTCGTAAATAACAGTAATTTGAACTCTATCTGAGCATTCTGGTTGGATTCTAGTAAACAAATTTCTTTTATGGGTTATAAACGCGATAGCTGATTCTGACTCGCCCTGTATATCACCGTACAATTTTGCAGTAATACTAGCTGACTTTTCTAATGAATTGAATGCGCGGATTAATCTGTTTTCGAAAGATACATGAGTGTCCCTAGAGTACTTTCTACACTCATGCCATCTTTTCGCTTCACCTCGTAACAAACTTTCTGCAAATGAAATTTTTTCGGAATCTTCCGTAATTTGTGTTTGATTAAAATATGTAATAAGTTTTTCTAAAAACCATTCAGGATCTTCGTGATCTAAACCTGAAAATGTACATATGGGAGGAATAGTACGTTTTTCCGTTCTCATGCGTGAAAATTGATATGTAATATTGGCTAAAACATTTGTAAATTCGCCGGTGATTCTAAAAAGAGCTTCTTCAGTGACTGACCTGTCATTCATGGTTACAGTGGAAGTTAAAATAGTGTGAGAATTTTGAATATTTTCGCAAATATTTGTGGAATTTTCCGTTTTCGGATTTAATTTAAAGCTTTCGTAACTCGACTCAGATTCTTGACTTGAAAGATCATCTACAGTTACGTAATTTTCGGTTCCAACTTTCAGCATCTTTTTTACAAAACTAGGTATAGAAATTTATATATGAAAACGTGAGACAAATGTTTATTTAAATACGTGAGTTCGACTTATATTTCACTTAATATAAGGTTCGTGATCGGGCCTCGCGTTGTGGCGACATGTTAACAACTCTCTCTTTGTTTGCCTCGGCTAGCTTGAAACTCTATCTCGGATTTTATTTTAAGTAAAGGAAAATGATTAAATACGTATATTCTAGCTATTCTTTGTCAAAAAAGTAGATTTAAGTTGAAAAATGCAAGTTAACGTTAAAGTTAGGTGAAACTCAAAATATTACTGTAAAACGTGAAAAAGGTTAATGAAATTTATAAAGGTAATAATTTAACTGTTTATGAATGATTCTTAAACGTCAGGGAACGTTTATAATTGCCAGGGCGCCATGATATCTTGGATATCAAAATAATGTGAGCTTAGAACGAAAGTAGAGATTTGTGGGACACAAAATAGGAAAATACAAAAATTAACAAATACGACTGACAAGTAAAGCCACTTACCTTGCGTCGGCTTATCTTGTAGGTTGCTCTCTGATCTCTGGTTGAATCGGGTTGACTGGTAGTACAGCAAGTTTTCGTGTAATCCAAGTTTTGCACTTCACTTCACTTAGGAGAGGATAATTAGGATTGTAATAATGAAACACCGTTTTTTATGGCTTTAATACACTGATTCCCAAATTTCGGAGACAGAAGAAGGACGCTATTTATATGAGAGCGTGACGTAGCACTTTTGTAGAATGGTCGTATGTTATACGTAGTAATACGAATAGATTTATTGTAAGAATGTATTAATGTTGCACTTATTTTGTAGATCGTAGACTTGTAGATTTGTATTGATTTAAAGATTTAATAACTGTAAAACTGATTTAGAGAACTAAGAGCTATGCGGGTCGCTACGCCGATAACTAATAGCAAATAATAAAGACAAAAAGTACAATGGTAAACTAAACAAAAATGAATTCGACTCAACTGACTTCTGCATCGATATATATACGTTCCGGCGAGGTAGAGCTAGGCTCCGCCACTCGCTTCGTTTACGAACGCGCGCTTTTCATTGGTCCGTCTGTTCAGTTAAAAGCAAACGACGGGATCTCTGACTCTTAAAGTTCCAAGCGAGCAGCCGTAGTGTGCGGACGTAGTTTGTGCAGTGCAGCAGTGAGTGAGTGCTAGTGAGTGGAACAGTGAAGTGGAAGCCCCACAAAACCTGTCTTTTACAAGACAAGTTATTTTCGGCCTTTATTAAGGCAATATATAAAAAGAATTCGGCAATTTTTATTGCAAAATTTCAACTAATAACCGACGTTATCTCAGCCTAGGCAGAGAGACCGTCGGCATTTATTTTTCAGCTTCAAGTGCCGGGGAGGAGGGCACTATGTCGAGATCACCGACCCCCATGGAGAGCGACCGCTCGAGTGGCAGCGAAGCTGGTGACAGCAGGCCTAGCACCCCCGGGTCGGTCGTAGAGAAAGCCAGCCGTAAGAGCGAACTGGCAGCAGAAAACGCCAGGCTACGGCAAATCATCGACGACCTCAGGGACGAGCTGAGGCAGCAAAGGAAGGCGTTCGACGACCTCGAAAAGAGGTCTCGCGAACAACATGAGGAATTGTTAAACGCCGTTAGAGGACAACAGACCCCAAAAGGGGTAAAACGAGGCAAGCCAGGGACCTCGTCGGGTTCCGACGAGGAGCCCTGCATAGCTAAAAAGAAGCCGGCGAAAGAGACCGAAGCACCGGTAGCCGAACAGGTAAGGGCCCCCGAAATCCTACCAGCGACGACATCGGAGCGCGCGGCCGCTGCTGAGAAAGCGGAAAGGATACCGCCTGTTATTCTTCGCAAGAAGGAACAGTGGACGGAGGTCAGCAGGAGCCTGACTAACAAGAAAATAAATTTCACCAGGGCCAGGTTAACCGGCGAAGGCATCGCCATTCACCCGCAGACGCCCGACGACTATCGACGCCTCACGCGTGTCCTCGCCGATGAGGGGAAGGAATTCCACACCTTCTCGCTCCCAAGCGAG
>NW_019426054.1:175552-175968 GCF_000390285.2 Anoplophora glabripennis
AGCCTGTGGACGATGCAACGGGCGCTGAGGACCACCCGGAAGCCTATGCCTCCCATTCACGGAGAGAACGGGATCGTCTACACCAGGTATGAAAAGGCCGAGGCATTCGCCGACAGCCTTGAATTACAGTGTAGGGAAAACTTTCTCGACGACAAAGACGAGGACCACGCCGACGAGGTGGTACGACGCGTACGGCACTACAGACGCCAACCCGACAGGGACGACATTAGGCCGGCGACACCCGAGGAGGTGAGGAACATCCTGCGGCGCCTTAACTCTCGCAAGGCACCCGGATGTGACCAGATCGGAAACCGAATACTCAGAAAGCTCCCCCACAAGGGAGTGATGGCGCTGCTCAACATCGTCAACGCCATCCTGAGACTGCGAAGATTCCCCGCTAGGTGGAAGAAAGCCGA
>NW_019426055.1:0-545 GCF_000390285.2 Anoplophora glabripennis
CCTAAAATGATTTGAGACCGAAGGGGGAATATCCCTCTTTGTCCCGTCTCATCGTTGTAGGCCTGGACAGACTCATGAATAAATTGGGCCCCATCCGTCGTCGACCACAACCCCCAACCACAAGCGTGGCCGGTGTAGGCGCGCGCCGTTATTTTTGGCGATGTTGGTGACCTAAATGATTTGGTACCGAGGGAGATTATCCCTGTTTGACCAACCCGTGAAGGTCGGCCCCATCCGTCGTCGACCCCGACCACAAATGTAACCGGTGTAGGCCCCAGTTCAGAGCGAACAGCCGAGCTGAGCAGACGTATTTGTTTGTGAGGTGAAGTGCATTGCAACGAGCAAGATCTACCTGCCTTTATTAAGGCTACCTGGAAAGAATCCCTTTCTTTCCTTTTAATCACCGACCTAATCCCCGGCTTAAGCATAGAGGCCGTCGGCATCTTTGTCGCAGGTACCTGTCCCGGGGTTATGCCCAGGTAAGTTTTTACTTATTTATCAGTTATTTGCATTACTTTAAAATACATTTCTTTAAAATTGCGACC
>NW_019426055.1:6185-8024 GCF_000390285.2 Anoplophora glabripennis
CCCTCCCCTCCCGCGCTAGCCTAAGGGCCACCTTAGCAAAGCGCATCCCAGGCTGCATAGCCGCACTACCCTACCCAACCATACCACACATAAACATGACACTACCCCCGGGGTTTACACAGACGAGCCGGCGAAGCAAGGAAAATTCTGTAATGTTACGTTAACAAATTGTTTTGCTGAATATTGGATACTATCCGAGGATTCCAAGGTGATATTATTACAATTAATATATGAACTTGTAGTTGATCTCCACCCACCTACGAAGGCTGTCCAGGCCTACACGAGATGAGGCAGGATAAAGAGGGATAATCCCCCTCGATCCCAAGTCATTGAGGCCAATTTCTAGCCATGGAATAATGGCGCGAGTTGATCTTAAAAATAATGTCGGCACAGCATTTCTGTTGAGACTATTCCTATCACTGATTTTAAAACATTTTATCTCAAAATGGTCTTCACAAAAATAATGATCTGTGTTTGTCGGAGCAAAGTCTGATTTACATAATTTTCGAACTGATTCTATCCACAGTAATTGTCTGTCTTTTGTAATTTTGAAAAAACATTTATTTCTATAGGACGCATTACATTCATATAGTAAGTGCTTTTGCAATTTGGAGCATAACATTTACGTGTAGTTCTACCAGGTAAACTCATTTTGAATAAAAAAAAGAATAAAAATACAGTAAGGCAGTTCAGATGACGAATTCAATAAACCCCTTATTACATTAATCTAAAACAAAATAAATTTATTAATGCACAAAAACGCAGTAACCTACCTGAACTGAAGATAAACTATAACGTCAAATCTCCAACATTCTACGATGATTGAAACATTTCAGTCAACGCATTCTATTTCTGTTGATTGAATGCTTGAGAATACAGATTCGATCTGTTGTTGCAGATTTCTGTTTAACAATTTCCATAAAGGACAATGTTTTGCTACAACAACGTGAGATGGCCTCAGTGAATGCATGTTCGATTCGCCCTATCCAATAAAAGCCTCTTATTTAGTTACTCTTATGTCTAAAACCACCTAATGGTTCGTTCACAGAACTCGACTGTAACGCGCCGCGCCGTTATTTTTAGTGATGTTGATGTTAATGACCTAAAATGATTTGAGACCGAAGGGGGAATATCCCTCTTTGTCCCGTCTCATCGTTGTAGGCCTGGACAGACTCATGAATAAATTGGGCCCCATCCGTCGTCGACCACAACCCCCAACCACAAGCGTGGCCGGTGTAGGCGCGCGCCGTTATTTTTGGCGATGTTGGTGACCTAAATGATTTGGTACCGAGGGAGATTATCCCTGTTTGACCAACCCGTGAAGGTCGGCCCCATCCGTCGTCGACCCCGACCACAAATGTAACCGGTGTAGGCCCCAGTTCAGAGCGAACAGCCGAGCTGAGCAGACGTATTTGTTTGTGAGGTGAAGTGCATTGCAACGAGCAAGATCTACCTGCCTTTATTAAGGCTACCTGGAAAGAATCCCTTTCTTTCCTTTTAATCACCGACCTAATCCCCGGCTTAAGCATAGAGGCCGTCGGCATCTTTGTTACAGCACCTGTGCCGGGGTTATGCCCAGGTAAGTTTTTACTTATTTATCAGTTATTTGCATTACTTTAGAATACATTTCTTTAAAATTGCGACCCCCGACAAACAATATACCAGACAGACAAATACACCAAAAGACACGTACGCCCCCGTAAGGGGGCATCCCCACACGACTAACACTTACACACCCACCCACCCACACCCACACACACCCACACCCACACCCACACCCACACCCACACCCACACACACACACACACCCACACACACACACACACACACACACACACA
>NW_019426055.1:9519-71118 GCF_000390285.2 Anoplophora glabripennis
GTGGCTGAGCGCGCGGCCCGACGCGTCGACAGAGAGCCAGACAATGACATAATCCCCCCCGCAACTCCTGACGAACTAAGACTGACAATACGCAGACTTAAAAACAGAAAAGCCCCCGAACCCGATAATATACATAACACGACACTCAAACGACTACCACACAAGGGCCTCATGGCCCTACTAAACATAACAAACGCGACACTCAGACTAAGACACTTCCCAACCCGCTGGAAAACAGCAAACGTAATCCTTATCCCAAAACCCAACAAAGATCACACCATTCCATCCATCTACCGGCCCATTAGCCTGCTCCCGGCTATGAGCAAAGTGGTAGAAAAAATTATCCTAACCCGTCTAAGAACCCACTCCCAAGAACTGCAAGTCATTCCAGACGAGCAGTTCGCCTTCCGACCCAATCACTCCACTGAACTCCAAATCCTTCGCCTTACCGAGCACATCACGGCGGCCTTCAACAGGGGACAGTACACTGGTGCTGTCTTCCTGGACGTCGCAAAGGCCTTCGATACGGTTTGGCATGAAGGCCTACTGATGAAAATGCTCACCAACCAATATCCCATATCCTTTACCAAACTCATAAAATCCTACCTACACCACCGAAAATTCCGCATCCAAATCCAAGATTCCCTTTCCACCACCCGTCCCATGGAGGCCGGTGTCCCCCAGGGCACCGTCCTGTACCCACACCTATATACCATTTACAACTCCGACATCCCACATCCCCCCAACACCAACATATACTTATACGCCGACGACCTGACAATCACATCCCAATCTGCAGATCCTAGATATTCCGTCTCCCTCCTCCAAAACTCCTTCGACCAACTTGAAACCTGGTACAACAGGTGGAAAGTAAAAATTAATCCCAACAAAAGTTCGGCTATCCTTTTTACCAAACGAAAAATCCCACAAAACCTGGACAGACTGACACTATCCCAGGAACCCATCTCCTGGAATCGACAAACACGATACCTGGGCGTGACGATGGACCAGCGTCTCACGTGGAAACCGCACATCGTGGAGACGGTGGCGCGAGCGAAGACCACCAGGGCTAGGCTCTATCCCTTACTCAAAGGTGGAAACACCCTCAGTTTAAGGAATAAGCGAACGCTTATCAAGGTGGTACTTCAACCGCAGCTAACCTACGCCTCCACGGCGTGGGGTCACGCGGCAAAAAGCCACTTAAAGTCATTACAGGCTGTGGAAAACATAGCCCTCCGCACGGCCACCGACGCGCCCTGGTACGTAAGAAACTCTGACATTTTACGAGGCTTACAATACACAAACGCTACACAGACAATAAGACAAAACGCGGAGAAACGGTTTGACGTAGCCGCTAGACATGACAATCCCCTCCTCAGGCAAGCCGTTGACTACGTACCCGACGTGACCGACAAACACAAAAGACCTAGACACCAACTTTTTGACCCTGGGTGACCACCCCAACGACATCCCCCCCCTGCCCGCTAACCTTTTCTGTTTCAGAGACAGCCAGGATCAAGAAACGAAGACAACGACACACACACACACATACACACACACACATACCCTTCTTACCCCTCCTTTCCCGCGCTAGCCTAAGGGCCACCTTAGCAAAGCGCATCCCAGGCTGCATAGCCGCACCACCCTACCCAACCATAAACATGACACCACCCCCGGGGTTTACACAGACGAGCCGGCGAAGCAAGAAGAGCGCCAGAAGAAAGGGCCCTAGCCGGCGGGGCCCAGCCAGGACAAAAGGAGGTCCCACAAAGCGCCTACACCGGCCGCATTTGCGGTCGGGGTAGACGACGGATGGGGCCCACCTACGAAGGCTGTCCAGGCCTACACGAGATGAGGCAGGATAAAGAGGGATAATCCCCCTCGATCCCAAATCATTGAGGCCAATTTCTAGCCATGGAATAATGGCGTGTTCCTGGGATATATTTCAATGTACTGAAATCAGTGATACCAATGTACTGATTTGAAACTAAATTGTACTGACGCGGGAAATTCAAAATTTTAAAAAGGCAATACTTGAATAGTATGTGAACTTATAAAACGTCGAATCAGGTTCCTATGTAAAAAGGAACACAATAATGACTATAACTTTTTAATATCTGTTGTACAAAATACATTGTACAAATCTACAAAATGGTATAGTAGCGGCAGGAATTTAAACAATACACTTCATATTATGAACAAATAAATGTCATATTTTTATCAAAATATAAAAGAAATTGCAACTGAGAATAATTAAACTATATATTACATAAAATGTTTACATTAAATTACAAAAACGATTTTTTTAAACGTGGCAAGACTGAAAATTATGCTAACCAATAAAACAATTGCGTGACGTCATTCATATTTATTAACATTTTAAAAATTAAGCAGCCAATCCGGCACTGAAAATCACTATCAGTGTACTGATGTACTGCAAAATGGTTAATTGTACTGATTTCAGTACATTTGTACCGACAGGAACAACACTGGTTTGGGTACTCGCTCCTCTCTCTCTAATCGTTAAGGAAGACGGGAGGGGGAGGTTAGGGATATACTTTTTCTGCTAGCGTACGGAGGGAGTTGCATGAGCGAAGCTCTAATAAGATTTATTATTGAAATTAATATAAAAAAAAATGTTATTTAACTTTGGCTAGTAAATATATATATATTTTCTTTTGAAGTAGAAATTAAATGGATGTATGATTTCCAAAAACCATTCTGATATATTAAATAAATTTGGCATTTACGCAAGCTACGACGACGTGTTATTTTTATATTTTAAAACTACTTATTAGGTATTAAAAAGAAGTTATTTTGTTAACTGTAAAATTTGTTTGCCTCTTTTATGTAAATTATACAAATTTGAATTTGAAAATAAGTGTTATTTATTGATACCTATTTACACCACTGTTTTCGCTACTAACTAATAAATAAATACTAATAATGCTAATATAATAAATACCATAATTTTAAATTTGCCATACCATAATAGTTATAATTATTTCATTGTGGGCCTTGAGCATCTGGCAACAGTGGCAACGCTGCTGAAAACTGAAAGTCAAAGTGCTAATCTGTTAAATATTTGTGTTGTGATTTCTGTGGCGGGGTATGGATGGTGGTTTTCGGCTGGTTTAATTATTTTTGCATGTTGTTTTTTTAAATTATTCAGCAATAGTTACGAATATTGATATATTCTTGAAGTGAATGTTTAAAAGGACACTAATTGGTAAATGCATTACGTTCGTATTTATATTGTAGAGAACATTCTTAATCTTTGAGGTTATGTTATGTATGGAATTACTAAAACGCTTACTAGCCGCTTAATCTATACAGATTCGTTTAAAATATTTATTTAAAGAATTTTAAAAAAGTATCTTACATATTTGTATGTATATATAGCCATAAACAAGATCACAATGTACCTAGATATCCTTCATTAAATAAGTTAGAATAATAAACAATTTTTTGTTATTAGTCCCCAATATGGCAGTAAACATAGAAAAAGAAATATTTTCCGATATTTTCAAAACGTTAATTTTTGTGTAATTAAAAAATATGATAGAAATTAAAAGATGTATTGAGCACCAAAGTAATCTTGTTTGATTACTTACGTTATCTAAAAATATCAGCCATTTAAAAAATATAGCGATTGATTATATGTATGATTAATTTTCAAATGCACGAGTTTGTATTTATTTTTATGTTGGAAATATTTTAAATTGAATTTGAATTTAAAATATTAAAGTTCACTCATTGCTCAAATTATTTGTCTTTATATTCATAATCATTATATCTATTTTCCCTGAGGATAAAGGCAAAAATAAATTAGATACTGTTATTTCAAGTTGAATTAAATGTTGCCCGCGGTGTGAAAATAGTATGGTGTGGCTCTACATGTGACTAGGGTTACCAGACCTATTTCATTAAATTTTAATAAATGTATACATATGTACATATACGAATATATACTCTCAGATTTGTTTACCACTGTATCGTCATTGTGTCTTTGCACGTGTCTAGCGCTAGCGGTACATTTAACATGGTAAGTACATGGTTGAAATCATCTTATGGAAAAAAGTTTGCCGCAGTAGTTATTTAATAATAAATATTTTGAAAATCACAATTTTCCCTTAACAAAGAAAACACACCTGGAGAAATAACATGTTAATCTGGAGCCCGAAGATAAAACCCGAAAACTCCGAGTCAAGCCCAGAGATGTGGTAACCCTACCTGGGACCAGTTCGTATGTCAAAGTACTTTATTGACACTGTGGTAACTACATGTTACATAACAGCCAATTTAAATTGAAACCTGATATTTTCACACTTACATTTATGAATTGTGTTTAAAAAGTAATTTAAGTATGTAGAAGTAGAATCTAAACGTGAACATAACCTTAAATTTTAAGTGTCAAGTTTAAAGAAACGTTATCTGTCTTGCATAATAAAATGAATGTTATGATATTTAGCCGCCAACAACTCTGGATTATTAGAAACACAGCAGAAAGTTGCATACCAATATACATATACTGTAATTTTGAGAGTATTGTTGGTACTCAAGTGACTGCACCACATGCACATAGACACACCATAGTATTTTCACACCACTATATTACCCGGGACCAACTGGGAAAGGAGCAAAGAAAATAAAGATCTAAAAATAAAATAGATATCAAATAGGATCTATAACTTTTATTTTGCATCAAAAATATTTTTTAAACGTTTAAATTGTCAATGATAATTTTTCTTCTTATTATTACTTCAAGAACATATTTAAATTTTTAATTCAATATATTTTTAATAAATAATTACAGATAGTGATGGGAGAATTCCAGTGAAAAATCTAGTAGTATCTGATTCTTAAAAGTACTCGCTATTCTCGGATATTTTCTTTCCATCAGTAATTGCAAAGTTGCAGTGTGGGTTGAATTCTCAAGCAGTTAGGGAAAAACTCCATTGAAGGTTGCAAAAAAAAGAGAAAGCCTGTACGCTGGAATTATGTCAAATATTTGTTTTTAAAAAATTTATTTCATCTCAAATCTATTTAATACATATCGAGGGTGTCATATCAGAAGGGCATACAAACCAAATCTGAAATTTTACAGGCATACGCCTATCTGATAGAGTATTGCAAAATTGGTTCATAAATGCGTTAGAATAATGTAAAATGCGTTAGAATAGAGTGTTGATATTTATGAATATATATGCCCTTCTGATATATTAAGTGAATTGATTAAATGAGGTCATACGCCCTAAAAACCCAAAACCGACTATAGTGGCTCTTACGCCCTTCTAATATGACGCCCTCGATATTCAAGTTCAGAATTATTTCCAAGTTTTATTATGATGGCAGTCAGTGATAAAATATTTAACAAATTTTATCACTTGTTCCTCTCATTTCTTATTCTTCTTCATTGCTACAGTAAAACCATACATTACAATTACATTAAAATTGTTTTTAATTTCTTTTAGAGATCATTCATAATTGGTTATCTACTTATAAAAAATTAGTATAATTTTGGAAGTTGAATTAAAAAAAATAAATTTTAAATATCAAGGTATACAATTTATTACCTAATTATAAATATCTCATTAATATAGAAATAATTTGTAAGTACTTTTCAGTGAATATTATATAAGGTGTCAAAGTAATTTGTCTAATGTTATTTAAATTTAGAAGAAACTATTTAGCTTTAATGTCAAAAAAATATATTAAACTAGTAAATATTTTATCATTCATTTTTACTCTTACTTATATTATAAGGGTCTTATAATTCAATACAATTTATTTTATGTAATTCCTATTTAAAAATAATAATTTTAAAATAGATTCATGAAAACCACAAAGTAAACATAATATACATACAGGGTGTCCGGAAATGATGAGCAAAAAAGTCAGGGGATAATTCTAGACCGAAAATAAATGGTACCTCTTTCTATAACATTTTTTCCAAAACTGATTATTAACGGAGTTACAGGGTGTTAAAGTTAAATTTTATTTGCAGTTTTTTTGCAATACCTTTTGCCACACTCATAATATTTTGACGAAATTTCGTATATGGGGGTTTTTCGGGATGAGGATTATAAATTTGCCCACCGTTTTTTCGCATTTTGTAGNTATATGCAACTTTCATGAATACCTACATATATCCATTGAACTTTGACCACAGCTTTTAAATAAAAGACGAAATTTAAACAATATATTCATTTTAGATCATAAAAAATTTTTTTCTTTAACACTAGGTATGTGTCTCTTTTAATATAAATTTTTGAACTGCCAATTTGGCGAAATCATAATAATTTAATAAGTACCCTGTATAAATGATTGTGGGAAAAGATATGTTCCTACCATATTACACTATCAATTATAATCAATATCCCTAACTTCATTTTACTATATATTTATTATTATCTATTTTTTATATAAAAAACAGAATATTATACATTTTTAAAATTATTTAAAATTTAGAAACATGAACAAATGCGAATCAGAAGTCATGTCATTTCCATCTGATATACTGTCTCAAGAAGAACAGGATGAAATATTGCGAGAAATATCGGACATCCCTGATGTGTAAGTAAAAAATAAAATTTATCTAATTTATGATAGATACTCAATAACTTTTTTTTAGGAATGAGATGGTTCATATATTGAGTAATAATTCAAATATAAATGTAAGTATATACACAGTTCCATGTATATTTTGGTAATATTTACCGAATTTTTATACACCTCTTCTACATTTAACTTCTTATAAACACTGGGTCTTAATATTTGACATTTTTTGAGAGGATATATTCCAAAAAATATTAATTTTTTTCCCTTTTTTCATATCTTGAATCCTTTAAAAGTGTTTGATAAAATTCAAAGTGCAAAATTAATACTATTTAAATATACAAAGTACTTAGTGGATTATCTGTTAAGAAAATTCTCATATAAAAGATCAACAAAATCAAAACAACTTGATTACTCATTTCATTTTATTACATGCTGTGACCTGTAGACAGATTAAACAGTTACCTACTGCAAATGCATTTATGTCAGTCATTTTATAACAGTAGATTAAATAAGTGCTTTTAAATATTTATTTTTTCTATAATGGTACTTTATTATGAAAAAGTAAGTACAAAATTTATATACATTCTTGTTAGCTTAATATCATTCTGTTAATTGTAGGGTGAAAACGATTTTAATGAGGAAAAAGAATATAAGGATAAGATAGTTATAGTGGTGCCTGCAAACGAACATTCTATACCCCCAATTATTTCCAACATCTTGTCAAACGAAGAATATCCAGGTCCCTTTGAATTCGAGGTCGATATATGTCCAAACGGATCAAAAAATCCGTGGGTGGTAAGAATTTCCAATTGATTTTATCTGTAATTATTAAAAACTATTAATTAACTGTCTAACTGATTAAGGCCAGTTTGTACAAAGTAGTGCAACAGAGCAAATGTTGATGTATATCGTCTATTTTTAAATAGTTTAATATAAAGTGCTATTTTTTAATACTAGTAAAAACAAGTTAATGCTTGTAACCTTAGTGAATGAAATCTAAGATATTGGTTTAATTAATAGGAGAAAACCAAAATTAGCATTACAGTAGTGGGGTAAAGTACTTAAAATGAAATGTGTTGTGACATCATTAAAATTTAATATGCAGTGCAAAATGTAGTAATTTTTAGGATATTCTAGTCCAGTGGTTCCCCTACAGGGGGTCACGGAAGAGATCGCGAAGTGTTGCTAAATATTTTACAAACTTTTACAAAATACGAGAAATGTGTTTTTCTGAAACTAATTTCTTAAATCTATAGGTTCTGAAATAACCAGTGTGAACTTAGCAGTCAGTTTTTGGCAGCCAAAAGAGTATTCAGTGGCCAGTTTGTTTTTATGTGAAGTTAACAGCCAATTGGACTTTCTTTTTCATTCCATTTCACCAGGTAAATTGTAATTCCTGGAGACATACATGTAAATACCTAACCGGCAATCACCTGCGCCTCTCCTGAGGCGTCAATACCAGCCCCAAATGAAAAATTTTAAATATTTCTTAATGCAGTTCCAGAAACAGTTAAGAAATGGCGCCAGATGCAATTTAGTTCCGCCCCATCTGATGAATAGAAGCTCCCCTTGCTTAAAAAATATTAAATGATTTTTTTTTAGACATTTTCAAGAATTTTTCATGAACTGTTGTATAGTGTTTTTTATTTAGTACATAATACCAAGGTCTTACACTATATTTTAAGTAACTTTCATGAAAATTTATCAGCTTGATTGTGGACCCTTCTCTTACAAAAGTACTTTATGGTGGGATCAGTACTTATTTTTTTTTTTTTTTCAAATTTCGTAAAAGGGGCCGCTAGGATTTTTTTGCAAATAGTTTTACAAATGATTAAAACTTTTGGGCCATATAATAGTCCTTTTGCCAATGTGTAAGCTTCCAAAATGTCGAATTGTGTCTAAGTGTCATTTTACCTTCTCGAATGTTTTCGTTTTCACACTGGTCCGTGATGTTGCTGTCCGCTATCTGAGATCCACTGTAAAAGGTTCCTACAGTTATTGTAGGATATCTTTAAAACCGTTTATGGAATCGCCTTGAAATTTTCACAGAATATTCTTGAAATATGTATTGTACATTAAGAAAACACAAAAAAAACTATTTAAATATTTGAAAATCTTAACTGCAAAAACCACCTAGAGTTGTATTCACTTATGCCCTATCTAAGTATGTAGTAGAAATTACCCTCACTCAAGAATTGTTGATAAATCTTTTTCACAATGTTTCAAAAATTGTTAAGCTATTCCACCATAATATGCAATTAGACTAGGCGGTTTCTGTTTTGGTTTGGGTGAATCGTATATCCACGGAGATTTTTGGCTTTTTGGCTTTCAAATATCACTAGAAATGAAAATTTTTCTATGCGCATAAAAAAAACGTGGCGGCACAATATGTTAAAAAAATTCGAAAAATGTCATATTTTTCTTCCTATTTAATTATGTATCTTTTCAAGAGTTGATTTTAGGCGAAAATGGAAGAGGAAAAAAATGTTTGTAATTAAATTTTTTACAAAACAAGACTAGTTACAAACCAAATGAATCATTATTATTATGGTAAAAATCGCAAAAATGGGGTTAAAATACAATACTTTTTAGGGAATTTTTTTGGGGTATGTATTTAAATTGGGTATAGGACGTTTATACTTGGTTCAAGAAAACTTCATGTTATGTAGAATCTTCACACCAAATTTCATCTGAATCGGTTCGATAGGTTTTGCATAATAATTTTGCAATCCAGATTTTGAAAAAAACTGCAAATTTTCAAAATTTTGCACAGCAAAAACCAAGACCCTTAGATACTTGAAAATTTAATCACATATAGAAGGGCTCTCAAGCTTTCAAACTTTTTTTGAAAAATTTGAATCCGTCAATTAGGAGAACTCTGGCGCTTGTTTAAACATTGATCGAATTTTTGTACTTATAAACAATTAGAATAACTTTGTGAATATTCAATCAAATTATTTAAACCAAGTTAACCATCATTTACACTAAATGTACTGGGACATCCGGACTAATTTTTCGAAAAATACCTTTGGTATTCCGAGTACTTACCAGGTCTAAGATTACAATACTTTTCTTCATTGGCAACCTACTTTAAAACGTGTTTATAGTATAATATTCAACGAGCGTATAATGATGGATATTATTCACGAGGTGAAGTTTACGGCCACGAGCCGCAGGCGAGTGGCCTAAATCACCGAGTGGATAATAGTCATTATACGGGAGTAGAATACTATACTTTATCCACGACTACTAAATATTTTTGTTGAAGTTTTTTTTTGTTTTTAGTTGGTTTTTTAACAAAATTTAACACAAAATATCAAAACACTGAGAAATCTATGCACACAAACAATAATGTTGACAGGTTTGAGTCAAATTTGTTTTATTTTAAAAGCTACTTAGATTTATGAAATGTTTCGAAAAACATGGTATGTTAAGGAGGTTCGATACCGAAAAAAAAATGGTAAGAAAGTTTTCAAAGCAATTGAAATCTGTTAATAAATATGTAAACTGCCTCGTGTAAAAATATCAGATCGATTGCCAATGTAGTTTTTTTTAAAAAATGGTATTAAAAATTATGCTCTTATACACAGGCTCTTATGGGAGTTGGGGAAAAAACTTTAATCGAACGTGAATATTGCTCTTAAAAATGGTTAGGATCGGGAAAATAACATTGTAATTAAAGAATTAAATATTACTAAACATTTTAAAACAATAAAAATATGCACTTACAATGTAATTATTGAGATAATGGAATGAATATATAACGTTTTGACAAATTTGATCAAACATCTGATCCAATGAAAGGAAATACGGCAACACTGTCCACTGTATTTAACGCTTCGACTGATGCGCTATATTTGAATAGCTCTATTATAGACTATAAAATTATTCCAGTCAAAAACATATGTAGTAATAATGAATATTAAATACATTTTTCGTGATCTAATGCAATATACTAGCAATTTGAAACAGATATTGAAAGCATCTTTTTACAAAACTGACAGTATAGATGTTCTGTCATAATCTTCGATTTGACAAGGCGACATCTCACTATCATACACTGAACTTCTTGATAGTTATCATACGGATTCTCGGTTTGCACATTTTACTTTTTTCTCATCAATCCACATTCTGTTTTACACTCATTTTATATTACTTTTGTCATTACTTTTCCTTTGTACCTTGGTTGTTCATTCATGTTTATGGAATACGTGCAAAGTTGACACTAATGACAGTTGACCCAACTTTTACCACCACGCCATGGCAATGTTGCCAGATTTCATCCATAATTTTACAAGCTCTTAATGAATAAATAGACACTTTTATTCAAATAAAAAGTTAATAGCCGTGCATTAAACACAAAAAATATATGCAAGCTAATATGTGTTATATAAATTTCATTCGTATATATTATATTTAGTTCGCTCAAATTAGTTTAGGTCTAGGAAAATTCACTTCTTTAAATTTTTTTTTATATGAATTGAAAATATAGTGGTTTACACGATAAAATTTTAAAAACCGATTGATTGTAGCAGAACAACATAATATTATAGCTAAATCAAGGAAGCATCTGACACTAGTGATTAATGACTCATTAATCACTGCCGTGATTAATGGGTATTGATAAGGTCGAGCAAACAGATGTATAATGGGTACATTATACAATAGTCGTGGATAAAAGTTATTTATGCAAGCGAGAAATTCAAGAAAATCGTACTGGTGGTGGTGGTGGGGTAAGCAGAGAGCGCGGCCGCTTCGGCCTGCTCGAAATTGAATCGGCGAGTTCAAAACCGAGATGCGCTTAAAAATTTTTAATATCTCGCCTTCTAAAGGTCCGCTTTTGATGATTTTTTTTTTAATTTTAGCGTATTTTCAAATGCCTATCGTTAATAATTATTGGTCTTTCAACAGTCCGATAATTATTTATCTTTAAACTTCCTTTACTTTTCAACTTTATTTTTCTATTGTATCAAAAGTAAGTGCATAAACTTATATACTGTTTATCAAAGATCAAAAACAAATTTATTTAAATATTCTAAAATTGTTTAAACAACAATTATTTTCAAAATATGACGAAAATTAGTAATATGAGTTAATTTCTCATTTTGTTATATTTTAAATAATAAAAAATATTTGAATTATTATACTTTAATTTTAACTTTTTTATTTGAAGTAATAGACTAGTACTTCCTAATGCAAGTTGTAGGAAATAACTTGATTAAGAAAAATTTACAAATAATTTTTTCCGGTGTTGCCATTTAAAAAAATATCGTTTTAGTAGCTACATCGGAAAGAATTATTTGTAAATTTTTCTTATTTTTTTTAAAAGAAGCGTCTTTCCAAGAACTTTTAAAACCTGCTGTAAATAATTTGATTTGATTGACAAAGTTATTCTAATTGTTTAGAAGTACAAAAATTCGACCATGTTTAAACAAGCGCCAGAGCTCTCTTAATTGACGGATTCGAATTTTTCAAAAAAAGTTTGAAAACGAAGGAGCCCTTCTATATGTAATTAAATTTTCAAGTATCTAAGGGCCTTGGGTTTTGCTGTGCAAAATTTTGAAAATTTGCAAATTTTTTTTTCAAAATCTGAATTGCTAAATTATGCAAAATCTATCTAACCGATTTTGATGAAATTTGGTGTGAAGATTCTACATAACCTGAAGTTTTCTTGAGCCAAGTATAAAGGTTCTATACCCAATTTAATTTTTTTACGATTTTTTCGATTTTTACCATAATCATGATTCCTTCGATTTGTAACTAGTCATGTTTTGTAAAAAAATTAATTACAAAAATTTTTTTCCTCTTCTATTTTCGCCTAAAATCAACTCTTGAAAAGATACATAATTAAATAGGAAGAAAAATATGACATTTTTCGAATTTTTTTAACATATTGTGCCGCCAAAAGTTAAGCCCAAATTTTTTTTATGCGCATAGAAAAATTTTCATTTCTAGTGATATTTGAAAGCCAAAAAGCCAAAAATCTCCGTGGGTATACGATTCACCCAAATATGGCTTTTTGAAACAGATACTGTCTGAACTAAATGCAGTTGCAAAGACATGCAAATAACCGCTTGGAATGGTATTCACTTGTGTCTCATCTGAGAGCTAGAAACTACCCTAACTCAAGAGATTTTAAATGATTTTTTTTCACAAAGTTTGTGACGCACTTTTCCTCGGTTCTCTATGGGTCGGTCAGTGTTAATTTTTTTATTACTTTTAACTATGGTGTGTGCACCCCCTGTAACTTAATTTTTGGAAAGGTCTTTTATTCCTCGGACTGGACTCGACTAAACGGCAAAATTAGTTAATAATTTATATATTGGGTTAGTCTCGGGCGCCAGTTTCCCTATATTTTACATGGGGGAAACTCCACGTAACCCTTACCCTCCGTTTAGAGTAAAGTGCACAGGTAGCTACAGTGAAGAAAGTAAATTCCAGGAGTCAACTGTATTTCTTTTAGGTGAAAACGGCAGAGAGTAGTTTTCTCAGTGTAGTTTTATTTTAAATATAAAATTAAACGGGAGTCCTACAAAACGGTATCAGCGTTTTTGCTGGTTCGGAATGTTATCAGTTTACCTCGGTGTTGAAAGAAATACACCTATCAATTTTTACTGGATTTATTAACGAGGAAAATATTAATACTTTGTACAAATACAAATTGTGTCAATCTTAATTTCTACCCACTACGAAATGACTGGAAATATTTACAAGCTAATTAAACAATAATTATATACAGTAACGGCGTTAGAGACAAAACTAAAAGTTGTAAATTTCGGTGTCTACAATTTTTACTTATCACCTTCGAAAAGAAATAAATGTTTATGAACGAAATCAGAAATGAAACATTTGTTACTCTACAATAGTAGACGGTTTTAATTAAAAAAAGGTGATTTTAAACGATCTGATATAGAACTAAATATTTGTAGATGTTTTTGTCGGTCCCCGCTGATTCTGAAAATAAACCAAAATTATACGGAATTATTTCGGAATAATTTACACTCGGGTCGGCGGTTAAATATCGGTAATGTAACGCTCAGGTCGGTGGTTAGATAACGGTACTACGGTCTAGCAAGCAAATGCAAAATTAGTAAGCAGTAAACGGTAGCAATAACCAGTGAAGAAAGCCCAGGCGGTGCAAAGCGGAAAAATCGGGTGGGGATAGGATGGTAAAACGGGATCCGAAGTATCTTGCCTTACAATTCGTACTGTCCTTTAAGTTTTATACGTCCTGGTGACCGATGTTGTCGGACTCTCAGTATACAACGTTTGCCGGTCTGATGGGTATACACGCCGATCAGGGAGAAACGTAAGTATACTATATGGAACGACCCGGAGATTGGGTATACACGCCGAATCTCTAGGTGTAAGTTCACATATCCCCTATTACCCAGCGTACATCCTGGTGCGAGACACCAGGCAACGCTGTAGTAAACACGAAGGCTCCGCAAAGGTTTTGGTATACACGCCGAACCCTACGGTTGCTCTGTCGTGTGGGTTGAGATGGACGGTGGAATTTGTGTGCGGGTTACCAAGAATATTCTTCTCGGGCCCACAGCAACTCCACACTTAAAGCGTACAAATCTTTTCGGACTTGTACTCGGTCGGAACGGATAATAATAAAGGAAAATAATTCTTACTGGGTTCACTGGCCATTCCTGGCTGGCTTCAGTGGAAACTACTTGCTGGCGGTGGTCTTCTAGTCGGTAGTGAGTTTTGGATAGGAACTACCGGCTTCGGGGAATGTCGAGGGCTTTTGTTGCCCCAATCCCCACCGGATTAACACAAGTCTTGGTGCGACCTTCACGTGACTAAGGACTTGCCAGAGTGGGATAACGGCCGGTCGAAGATTGATATATATAAATCAATAATTTTCGCCGCCGGGGTAAAATAATTCGAAATAAAAAGAAATATTTCCAAATTCTGGACATAATAAACTTAAAATAAATCAGGTTCATTACACGTTTCAAAAACAGCTGAGCAATATGACCAGGTGCAAAGTAGTTGCTAATGGCATGCAAATAATTGCCTGGAGTGGTATTCATTTGTGCTCTGTCTAATAGGCTGAGGTAGAAGCTACTGTGATTCAAAAAATTTTAAACAATTTTTTTCATATATATATATATACATATATAATCGAAATACCCTTTTACCACATTGTGGTGTAGGTAGTAATTTCACTTAACTATACACAAATTTCCTCCATTCCTGCCTGTTTCTTGCCAATTCCTTTGCTTCTGTCCATTTCTTTCCTCTTTTCTTTAATATTTCTCCAATTACTTGATCCCATGTTGTTCTCGGTCGCCCTCTTCCTCTTTTCTGATGTCTTTGTTTGCCATATTTTTTTGACCGGTCTTGCACTATCCATCCTTTGTAAGTGTCCACACCAGCTCAGCTGTCTTTTTTCGATAAATTCTAATATGGACTGTATTTTCAAATCCTCTCTTACCTTAACATTTCTTATTCTATCTTCTCTTGTTATCCCCTTTATTCTTCGTAACTATTTCATTTCTATTGCTTGTATCTTACTTTTTTGTCTTTTCGGTAGAACCCATGATTCGCAGTCAAATGTCAGGATTGGACGATATATTGATTTGAAAACATTTAATTTTGTTTTCTGCGAGATTTCTTTTTTTCCTATAAACTTCGTACTCATTGTATAATAACGAGCGTTCAAATAAAAACGTGGTCGAAGTTGGCTCTGACACATTGGACGTAGGGAGTAGCTTATAGCGACCAACTTAACCTCATTTCTCAACGAGCTGTATAGCAGCTGTCAGTTTCAATAACGTTAATGACTATATAACTTTATTTTAAAGAATAATCGTGATAACAATAACAAACAATTAAAGGAGCTGCGGAAAGTGTCCCCCTCCTTGTTATAACAATAAATTAAAGCAGCTGCTGAAAGTGTCCCCCTCCTTGTTCCAAGCACTTTTCACATCTGTTCCTCAGAATTAAAGACGTTTTCTGAGATGCTCGGGGTATTGTTAATTTCACGAATCTTGTCTATAAGTTGAGCCTGCAGATGGTTTAAATCAGGAATAGGCAGTTCAAAAATAGTGTTTTTAAGGTAAGGCCACAAAAAGAAATCACACGGCATAATATCACATGACCTCGGTGGAAATTCATGTTCAGCATTGAGACTTATTAGTCGATTTTGGAAAACTTCCCTCAACATATTCATCGTCTCGCCTGCCGTATGTGCCCTTGCGCCATCTTGTTGAAAGTAAAAGTTTGTAATTTCGTTTTCTTCCAGCTGGTTAACAAAAGGAGCGATAATTTCTTCTCTATACCTTTGCGCAGTAAGAGTACCATTACTCATTCTCATTCTCATATTCTGTGAGTTTACGTAACCACTTAAATGAAACCAGGCTTCATCAGAAAAAAAGGTGATATTATGAAGTTCACCGTAGTTGTTTAAAAACCATTCACAACATACAGCCCATCGCGGAAAATCAACTTCATGAAGTTCTTGCTGACAAGTTAAACGATAGGAGAACAAACGCAAATCTTCTTTTAACACTGTGTGGCAGGTACCGACTGATACTCCCACCATTTGTGATAAAACACGTACAGAAGTTCTTGGTGCATTTTCCATTATTTGTTGGACATTTTCTTTTAATTCTTCAGTCCGCTTTTTAGGTCGGCCGCTTCCTTCTTTTCTTGTTACACTGCCCGTTTCACGAAAAATATTAACACAACGCTGAACTGCACTTTGAAAAATTTTGTACTCAACAACGCCGGGAAATTGATTTTGAAATTCTATGAAACATTCCTCAATAGAATACTTCCATATTCCATCAATCTTGCGTCCATTTCTAAAGTAGGACTCTATGATAAACACTTTTTGTTCTTGAGAAAACACAATTTTAAACGCTTTTTAAAATGAAAATATTCAAATTGATAGCGGCGATATAGCGCTTTGACAGATGACGTTTAAGTTCATTTGCTATATGCTACGCCCTACGTCCAAATTTTCAGAACCAACTTGACCATGTTTTTATTTGAACGCTCGTTATAATTTTATTGTCTTATATATTCGCCTATTTATTTCCGCATCTTGTTTTCGGTTATTTTCCACCTCTACTCCTAAGTACTGAAAGACATCAACTTGCTGTATATTTTCATTTCCTACTTTTATATTCACGTTTTCTTGTTCACTTCCTATCATCATCACTCTCATTTTCTTTTTATTCATTTTCATTCCATTCTCTTCAAGTACCAAGTTCCATATATTTAAATTGTGCTCTAAATCTTTCTTAGTTCCCGCCATGATTACCACATCATCAGCAAATGCTCCCTCTGAAATGTCTGTCCTTTCTAAGTTCCTATATCCAACATTTAACTTTTTTATTTCTAGTGCACATTTTTTTATTATCTCATCCATAAATAGTATGAACAGCGTCGGGCTTAAACTCCCTCCCTGTCTTAGACCTTCTTTTGTCGTAAAAGCATCTGGGGCGGGATTTTGTGTACTATGGAATTCTACAATTTACTCCAATTTGTCGATTTTGGTATTATGTACGTTGATTTAGCAATTGTCGCTAACTTAAAACTATCGCCTTTTTGCGACACATTTATATGTGTTGAGAAGACAAGTATATTACTGATTAAAAAAGGGCAGTTATACATTTGCTGTAAGTTAGTGGATAGTTTGTGTATTTAATATTAATCTTATTATTGAAGTAGGTACATATAATACAAGATCAAGCGATAGTCGCAATCCAATATAGAATTCCACAGTTGCTGAAAGACAATAGTACACAAAATCCTACTGCTGACTTAATGTTATTTCTTATCACAAAATTGATATTGTTCTTATATATATTCTGTATTATTCTTATTGTCTTTTCATTTACTCCTCTTTTATTTAAACTTTCCCATACTGTTTCCCGAGGTACCTTATCGAAAGCCTTTTCTAAATCAATAAATGCCAGAAATATTTTATTTTGTTTCATATTGGTTTTCTCTATTATTTGCTTGATAGTGAATATGTGATCTTGTGTACTTCTTCCTTTTCTGAATCCACTTTGTGATTCCTCTAATGTCTTCTCTATTATTGGTTTAATTTTTCTATCAATTATTTTTTCGTATATTTTCATAGCTGTGCTCAACAATGTTATTCCTCTATAGTTACTACATTCTTTAATATCTCCCTTTTTATGTATTGGTACTGATACTATTAATGAAATTTGCCAATCTTTTGGTGTCTGTTCATATCTCCAGGCTTTATTATATATTTTGAGTAATATATCCAGACCCTTTTCTCCTAAGTGTTTTATCATTTATACAGTTATTTTATCTTCCCCTGGTGCTTTACCATTCTTCAAATCTTTAATTGTCTCTTTTAGTTCTTCTAGCGTTATTACTTCTTCATTTTCTTCTAGGTTTCTTAATTTGCTTTGTACATTTGTCTCCATATTTTCTGATGCCTTTAGCAATTCCTGGAAGTACTCTCTCCATCTTGCCATTATTTCTTTTTCATCTGTTAACGTATCACCGTTTTTACTTTTGACATGTAATGTACTCTATGTTTCCGTTGACCTTAATGATTTAAGCACTGTATAAAACAGTTTTTGATTATTTTTACTAATTTCCTCCATTTTATTTCCGAATTGTTCCCAAGCCTTTTTCTTTGATTCTAATACCAAATCTTTTACTTGTTTTCTTTCCTGTTTATATATCTCATAAGTATTTGCTGTTCTTTTGATAGGTAATTTCTCCATGCCTTTTTTTCCTCATTACATGTTCTTTAATTTTTTTCTGTCCACCATACCGTTTGTTTCTACCTGTTATCCTTTTTGCATGTTCCACACTCTTGTTTTGCCGTTTCGATAAGTATATCTTTAAATTTGTTCCATAACTCCTCAATATTACCGTTCAGTATTTCAATATCTTTCTCTATTCTTTGCTCTATTGCCCTCTCAAACTTTTCAGCTATGTTCTTTTCTGCTAGCATATAGGATTTTATTATTTCAAATTCCTTCTTTTTAACATTTTGTGTTTTCTCATTATTTTGATGTTTTATTATTTTCTTTATTTTTGTTACTAACAGATAATGATCACTACATATTTCCGGCCCTCTTTGTACTTTTACATCTACAATCCTTCTCATATTGGATACAAAATTTCAATTGTCAAAAAAAATCATTCTTCATAAAAAAATTTTACTTGTTCAGAAGCCCTTGGCAAGATAATCATTTGTTCAATTTAATGTACAGGTTGTTCACAAATTTGGAAAAGGTAAAAACAGTGAAAAACCTTAAATCTTAACGCTACGTGAAAAAGTAAAGGGGAAAGTTGCTTGGAATTAAATTTTATGTTTAAACATGAAAGCATGGCCTTCTAGTTAATATTCGACATTCTGGGATATTCTAGGACTCTACTTATGTTTTAATACTTTCGGAGAAGTCATTCTATTTAAAAAATATTGCTTTATTGAAAAACAGATACACATGTTTGGATATTAATAATTTATTTTTTATACAGGGGGATCAAAAATCTCAAAAACATTAATCCAACATTTATTTTGAGAACACAGCAGAATCAGTATGTACGCGCCATTACAAAACTATTCTACATGAAGTCCGCCAAGTTCAACACACCTCCAATATTTCTCTAAATGCAGCGTAGGTCGAATGTATCATTTCTTCATTTGCTTGGACAATAGCTTCAATTATCCTGCTTTTCAAGAAATCAACATTGTGTTGCACCGGTTCTCTGTACACTTTCTTTCAAGAAGCCCCAAAGGAAATAATCAAAATACCAATAATTTGTAGAAGGCAATTGTTATTCAATAATTGTTTGACATTAGTTGTGACGTTAGGTGTTGATATTTAATTTTATTCAAATAAGCATTATTTGACTTACTTTGATTTGATTACTTTACAGCATCGAATTTATCTTGTTAAATGTTACGGTATTGGTAATATTTCTTATAGCCAAGCAATTGAATTGTTTCATGAAAAATAACCAGATGTTAAAGTTACCCGCCAAAATCTGAGAAAACTAATTCGAAAATTTGATTTAACTGGTGATGTAAAAAACGTAAAAAGGTCAAAAAAGAGACACAATGACAATGATGCAGCCACAATACTAGTTTTGAATTCGGTAGAAGAAAACCCGAGACTATCACTAAGGAAGATATCTAAACAAATCGATGTTAGCAAGACACATATTCAGAGGATTTTGGTAGAAAATAAGTTTAAGGCTTTCAAACCAAAAGTAATTCACACTCTAGAAGTTGGTGATGATGCACATCGTTTGGAGTTCTGTTTAGAGATAGGAGAAAGGATTGTGGTAGATAGACATTTTCACAAAAATATAATTTTTTCTAAAACCACGTTTTCTACCAATGGAGTAGTATCGTCGCAAAATTGTCGTTTTTGGTCGCAAGAAAATCCTTCATTTACAGTTACTTCAAGAAGTCAAAGGTTCAAAAAAGTAAATGTTTGGTGTGCGATTACTTTCAACCGAATAATTGGGCCATACTTTTTTTAAGCAAATTTAAATCAATATACGTACCTGAAGATGCTAGACACTTTTTTCTGGCCAGAATTAGAAAAAGCAGGATAATTGAAGCTGTTGCCCAAGTAAATGATTTAGAAAAAGATTGGAGAGGTGTGTTGAACTTGGCGGACTTCATGTAGAATAGTTTTGTAATGGCGCGTACATACTGATTCTGCTGTGTTCTCAAAATAAATGTTGGATTCATGTTTTTGAGGTTTTTGAACCCCCTGTATAAAAAATAAATTATTAATATGCAAACATGTGTATCTGGTTTTCAATAAAGCAATATTTTTTAAATAGAATGGCTTCTCTGAAAGTATTAAAAAATAAGTAGAGTCCTAGAATATCTCAGAATGTCGAGTATTAACTAGAAGGCCATGCTATCATATTTAAACATAAAATTTAATTCCAAGCAACTTTTCCCCATTACTTTTTCACGTAGCGTTAAGATTTAAGGTATTTTACTCTTCACTGATTTTATCTTTTCCAAATTTTTGAACAGCCTGTACATTAAATTGAACAAATGACTATCTTGCCAAGGGCTTCTGAACAATCAAAAATTTTTATAAAGAATGATTTTTTTTGACAATTGAAATTTTGTATCCATTTCAGGTATAGGCAACCCGAACTGGGGACAGCCTGTATAATCTATAATAGATTTTTCCCGTCTACTACGTTCTTCTCTGGTATATTTATGTATATCCTTATGTTTAAAATATGTGTTAGTAATTACAAGATTATGCATTAAACAGAAATCCAACAATCTTATACCGTTATTATTTCTTACATTTTCCCCCTGTTCTCCTACAATTGTTCTGTATATGTGATCTCTTTTCCCTACTCTACAATTTTTTTCATAATATTCCAAAAATATACAATGAGGGGCAACATAACCGCCTGCGATGATATTTTTTACTAACACCCATTCTGAGGGGTAGAAACAACCTTAAAGAAATTTTAAATAATTTATTTTTCAAACTTTAAATAAGATCAACAATTCCAAACAAGTTATTGCAGTATTAACGGCAGTCTCAAATATATTGAAAATTCACTGTTTATTGATTTTAGATGAAGTATGCAAGATGAAAATAGAGGGAATAAATTGAATGAATGTCACAATGTATGCAAGTGTTGTTTCAAAAACAAATCAAAATCATTTATTTCCAAATCAATTGCAATTTCTAACCTACTCTTAACTTCAATTTAATTTAACTCAAATATAATCTAACTCCATTTTATCCTAATCTACTCAACTATTAACTTTAATTTGAAAATATTCTACTAAATATCATTTTCATCATCAACTGACGTATAGGGCCCGGATAGTTTTTTAAGGGCCCCGGTCTAGGGGCCCACAGTCGTGCATGCGTCATATTATAAGATGATTTTGAGAAGAGCGCCCCGAAATAGTACCCCCTGATGCGATTTTCGGCTCGTTTACGCGAATTTTACAGGAAAATTTCCAGAGATGACGTCCATGCCCAGGTTACGGTGCACCAGGTATCCAGGGGGTGCCGACGTCAGATTAGGAATCAGCAACCCGAAAAACCCCCGGGTGTCAAAGCTCATTGCATTTAAGAGTGAAATTCAGGAGAAGCCTCGGAGATGATGTTCATCATCAATCTTAAGCTCCAGGTCGGCGATGGGCCAATTTGAAGGTCATATTCGGGATCAGCGACTTTGAAAACCCCCATGACCCTGATTTGAGTCCATTCCAGGCATTATTAACCGAGTTATGAATTTTTTCTAAGTGACTAAAAAATTCATTTTTCTGGATGCATTTTGTGCTGCAAATGCAATTGCAATTTAGCCGAAAAACATAATACAAAGTTGATACATTTTTTCCACATAATTTTAGAAAGCGAATGCAAAAAACCCCATCTTGATACGACTTGATCGAAAAATTTCGGAGATTTCGGCTCTTTTGCGCTTTATTTCATTGACTATTATAAGTTTGTATATCTACAATTTTGTGCAGTTTTCATGTTGGGATAGTTACAAACATACCATTAAATTTCAGAGCAGATACAAACCTATACATATAATAATTGTGTTTGGGAAGTTTTTGAAGCCAATGAGGAATGATGTTATATATATCTAGAATAAAATATCAATGGCATACATGTATGTATATGTGTAAGCATACCTACTTATTGGACAATTGTCACAATATACATGGAACAGTTGTATTTTAATTATGATATTATTATAATACTAAATAACGGTAGGAGTAATTGGGGATTGTGGGATTTGTGGGTGGTTCACCGGAGGTTTGGGGGGGGGGGGATGAAGCGTAGCAACAGAAACTTGGCAATAGCATACAAATATGCTGAGTTTATTATTTGTAAGTTGGCAATCCTTGGCATGTAATATAAGTATACATTTTGCTGTGATCGCTCGCATAGCTGATTGCTTTAACCTCTAAAATGTTGGAAGAAGAACAGGCTCAATAGAAATGAAAATGGCAAAAAGAGGAAAAAAGCTGAAGGGAAGATTGCGGAACCCAGGGAGGTATTTTCCTGGGTTCCACTGGGGTGGCTGATCATATTCGCCCAAGGCGCATAAGTTAGAAATACATCCTTGGCGGAGCCTGAACCTCCGCATACTATTCGAGGACATCGACTAATTGACATAGAGTACGTGACTTAAAACATGCACTGCTCCTTTTGCAAAAACGTTTACGTATTTCAGATTATCTACAAACTGTGATCACGAAGTAATTCGTGAGGAAAAATTTAAATATGAATATTATTATTATAGTTACATGCATAAGTAGTATACTACTATGATGCATTTCTGTGAATACAAATGTTACTAATAAGACTTAAGCAATTATAGCAATTGCATTTAGGAAAGTATAATATAATTTGATATAAATATGTAGTATTATACTGTGATAATGCAGTCAAGTATTCTAAAAAATATACTGAATTTATTGAAATATTAACTTTAAAATGGAAAATTATATTTAAAATGACATAATATATCAAAATGTTATATGTGCTGTGATGCAAATTATAAATATTTAATTTGTTATATGTTACTGTATTTTTTAAGTAAAGTAAACACAAATTTAATGACCAATTTGTGTTACGAACCGTTTATTTAAATTCTTCAGACACTATTGCACTGTTGCCGTTACTCCTTCATGTTTGTTTATTTCTCTATGAAATGTGAAGTAACCTACATTTTTTCTTTCTCTCATCTATTATTTAATGATTCGGCTAAATGTCTATATTTTTTCATCTTACCATTTGCATTTTTTCTCCCGTAATTTGATTGTAGGGGTATATATCATAGCATTTCCCATAAGAATCTATGTTAAATGATCAAATTTTTAGCATTAATTAAAAACAAAAACAAATCAATAAATAATTCGAGATTAATTCACAGAATTTGATTCCGCATATACAGTGCTTTCGAAAAGTAACGAATAAATTCATTATTTTTTAAATCGAGAAGTTTTCGAAAAAATCCCCTGGCACGTCGATTTTGTTTTTAAAAAAGGCACTTTTTGACATACGACCCATATTTGTGACGTCATCGTTGTTCGAGATATGACGTCATCAACAATTTTTTTAAATAGCAACCCCCAATTTTGACCATGCCATTTGAAAGAGCGTGTCATTCTACATACGCATCATGAAAAATTATGGTGTTACATAACAAAAATTTCAAGAAAATAATGTTTGAAGATTTTAAAATTTAATTTTCACAATACTGAAAATGATAATGATTATGTAAAAATCGACTAAATTAAATGTTCAAATTGTGCACCGTTGGCTGCCTGACAGTAGCCAAGACGATTAATAAATTCTTGATGGAAGTCTATTAAAGAATTGAATGCAAAAATAATTTTTTGCCATCTCTGGATTTCGCTAATCTATGAAATTTAGGCCTAATATTGTGTCGCTCTCTTATATGATGAAAATGAAAATTTTCTTGTCGAACAAATTTATTCTGATTATTTTTTATATAAATGAGACATTCAAATATGTAAACTGACGGCATTGTAAGAATATTTAGCAGTTTGAAGTGCTCGCGACAATCATCTCTGTATTTTATTCCAGCCATAATTCTAATACATTTACATTGTAAACCAAAAATTTTATCACTGAGACGAATGACCCCAGTTCAAAATTGCATAAGTCATGGTGGCATGAAAAGTACCATAATATGCTGATATGAGTACAGGCTTATATACTACACAATCCAAATTACGCAGTAGGAAAATATTCTTAGATAAACGTGCGGATAAATCATTGACATGTTTTTCCCAACTCAATTTAGTGTGAAGGTGAACTCTAAGAAATTTAATGCTATTTGATTTATTACAAGTATTGATATGGCGAAGTGTAAAAAGCAAAGATTGAGTTTTGTCAACATTTAAGTTCATTCTATTAGCAATAAACCAGTCCTTTATCAGAGGCAGCGTATCCACTGAATCCTCTGTAAGTTTAATTAAGTTATTATTTGACTTTAAAGCGGTAGTATCACTGGCAAATAAAATAAAATCGGTAGTTATATCACAATTTGGGAAATCATTGATATAGATAAGAAATAGAATAGGGCCGAATACTGAGCTTTGGGGAACTCCATGAACTATTTTTGTTAGGTGTGAAGAACAAGAATTATAAAAAAACATACTGAGTTCTGTTCGACTCAATAAGGGACATGCTATTGTCATCAAAATTGTAAAATTTTAGTTTATTTAAGAAAATTCTGTGGGACACACAGTCAAATGCCTTAGTCAAATCGTAAAAATTTCCACTGACAACATTGTTTGATTCGAAATTGTTTGAAATAATTGTAGTCAACTGGTTAATAGCTAAGGTTGTTGACCTTTTGTTCCTAAAACTGTAATGACTAGAATGGAATAAATTATTGTTTTCAAAATACTCTGCAATTTGCATATTTAAGGCAGTTTCGAAAACCTTTGCCAGAACGGGAACAAGAGATATTGGTCAGTAGTTAGATACATCATCTTTCTCACCTTTCTTAAAAACAGGAATAACCTTGGATAACTTGAAAGCTGTAGGAAATACGTTGGAGCTAATGCATTGTTTAATTAGGTTAAAATAGTGGAAAAATTATAATATTCTTAAGAGTTCAACTCTCTGAATTTAAAAGTCGTTTGTGACTTCGGTGCAGTCAAAAACTCGGAAGGTAACTTGTTGGGAAGTGGGAGCTCACTCAAATGACGCTCTGCAATATTGGAAAAATAAGTATTAAAGTCATTAGCGTTTAATGAATCGCTTACAGGTGAACTGCGGTCCTTTTTATTTTTTATGAGGTTCCACATTGCTGCTTGTTTATTAGTAGATGTATTTATATAGTTGTCATTGGCACTTTTTTTGACTTTAGATAATTCCAGACAATACTTATTGTGATAGGAATTGAAGGTTTCCCTGGACATGGGGGTTTGGAGTTTTCATGATAGAAATGTATTGATGAGAAGAACTGTGTTTTTCTCCATTGTATTAAATTTAACATTGAAATCGCCTGTCACTATAATAATTTTATTAAGATTGAGTCTATTTAATAGCAAATTCAGTTTAATGTATACTTGGAAAAGTATACATTAAAGTCACCCTTGGGAGACCTGTATCTGGTCATTATAATACAACTATTATATTCAATACTCGCCATCTCAAACAGGGATTCCTCACACAAGTACATATCATTAAAAGAGATCGGGGAGCACACAACATTGCTTTTAGCCAGAATACATACCCCACCATGAAGAAATTTCGATCTACAAAATTCAGACACAACTCTATAACCAACTATCAAAGTATCCAATTCCAAACCAGTCAGCCAATCTTCATTTAAGCAAATAAATTCAAAATTTTTATTAGAAAATATCTCGAGTTCAAGTGTTTGGTTCATCACGCTGTATATATTTAGGTACAAGAGATGAGCTATGTCATTTGTTATTTGAGATGATATTCTTGAAGGATGTTTTCCTATATTTTTGTTTCCTTCCGGATGTCCTTTACTCGAAAATCCTCGGATTATTTTTCTTGAAAATTGAATTTGAAACTTCTGAACGCAACTCCCGCTGTCCAAAAATCATTATCATATACATTGTCCTTGTATTCAAATTTAACCCCAACCTGAAAGCACTTGCAGTCTTTACGAGTGTCATCATATTTTGTAGGAAATTTCTTGATGGTAATATTTCGTCTTCTACAGTTCATTATTTGATCCGAAGATGTCAGTACAGGTACCTAAATCTCGTCTACTCTCTCGTCTACGTATTTTTCAAGACACCTCCTGTTTTCAAGTCACCCCATTTTACGGTACCTTTACATTTTAGCAGGAATTAGAAATGTGTAAATACATCTGAAGTTACACATGGCACCACCTTAGAAGTAATCGAAACGCTTCCCATCTTTCCTTTTCCTAATCTTTACTTACATGACAAAAAATGCAAATATTTTAGAAACTTCAGAATATAGCAATTGGCAGAGAGGTCAGCTGAACGCTGTGCTCGAAATTTGTGATGTCTTCTGTTTCATTAGTTACATTACATTAGTCAAGCCGATTGATGTCATACAACCTGAATTTTAAATGTTTTTTTTTTAACATTCCTTGCAACTAAACACTCCATAACAAACTGTAGGCTTAGTTTCAGTGTTTCCAGTACTATAATTTAAGCAAATTAAAAAATATGTGGAACATGATCATTGTTTGAATATAAATATAGTCTTTTTGTTTTAGTATTCCCCACCCTTAAATAAAATATTTATGGATATGAATAGTCCTTTTCCAGTCGATTTCAAGATAAAAAATAGACCACAGAACTCATTATTTATCAGAGTGACACCAGTCTATAGCCTACCACAACATTCCCAGGATTTTGTTTATAGATGTATTAATCATGAACATCCAATGGAAACGTCCAATCGAAGTAAGTAATGAACTTGAAAACCATATTCAGTATTCATACAATTCGTTTTTATTTCAGATGTAAAAGAGAATGTTCGACAACATATTATTAGATGTTCTAATTCTTCTGCAATATATTTAGGTGACAAGGAAAAAAGCCAACGTTTAAGTGTTGCTATACCTTTATCGCTACCACAGAGTGGAACAGAAAGTGTAAGAGAAATGTTTCAATTTGTCTGTAAAAATTCCTGTCCAACACCAGGTATGAATAGAAGACCAATTGAAGCTATTTTTACACTGGAAGATGTTTCGTAAGTGATAGCTATAAATCGATTAACGTTATGCATAAAAACTTTCATTATTTTGCCATTAGGCTCCAGTTTGGGTCTTTCAGGAATGGTTATTATAGCAGAAAAACTTAATTTGAACATTTCAACCTAAATGTTGAAATACCAACTTCAAACATTTTTTGCGGGAATTATGAATGCAACAAATAATTCCGCGCATACGCATACAACTTTTCCATCTTGAAAAGTGTCCTCGGGACATGTCCACTTTTCATAACATGTCCGATGGACATGTCCAACTGACATGTCGGCGGCACATCTCTAGTTTTTATATTACTTATATGTTGTTTGTTTAGAAACAAAATATTTTATAATTTTACTTAAAATTTTAGAGGCCATGTCCTGGGTCGTCAAACTTTAAGAGTTAGGATATGTTCTTGCCCTAAGAGGGATAAAGAAAAAGAAGAAAAAGAGCACAGTGATAATACACGCCTTCCAAGAGGTAAAAAAAGAAAAGTTGAAAAATCTGAAAAGAAACCAGTGGCTAGTAGCGATGTTGATAATAAAGAATATAAGCTTACGGTAATCAAATTAGTAAATTTTTTCTAGTAAGTGTAATTTTTATTGAATTAACTATTTTAGTTGAACATTGTTGGAAAACATAATGCCCAGCAAGTACTTAAATACAGTCATGACCTCATGGCCGGAGAGTATATAAGACATGGCAGTAATGGAGGGGAAGTATATAAAAATTGCTTAAATGGAATCAACAATTTGATGAGTAAGTATTATTTTTTAATATTAAATTTAAGTTTATGATTTTTTCTTTTGTATTTAAAGTTTATAATCATTATACTAATTTCGCATTAAAAACAAATAATTTATAATATAATAATATTTAGTCAATTCATAACAGTTTTTTGTCAAGTTTTCTTCAGGATATAAGACAGTTTGCAAGCTGACAAGACGTTCAGAATAAGGGAAAAAAGCATATTTTGGCTTTTCATGTTTATCATTATCTTTCCTGAACTTTATACATCTGTTGAACATACAAAAAATCACATATGGCATTACAAACATAATCACACCCGCAGAATGCTTTTAAGAAAGTAGGTAATACATGAATTAAAATAGTTCCTTCAAATAAAATCTAGGCTTAAGACACGTACGCAAATTTTTAGTTCAATGGTTAAAGCAGTTCTGAATAACATATTTAAATTTTAAATCAATTGACCATTTCATTTTTTAGAAATTAATTTTCAATGTGTAAAGAATTAACATGTGGGAGTTACGGATTCGTTATATTTCTCATAAAACACTTTTACCGTTTATGCACAAATTTTTGTATGCATAGAATAATTTTTTTTTATTTTTTTCGATACAAAAAAAATTATGATTGACCATTTAGTATGAGTAATTCATTTTTTAAAACATCAATAATGAATAAATTCACTTGAATGGGGACTAAACTGAGGAAAATGTGCGCGAAAGTTGATGCTTAGAGGTTTGGTGATATTAAAGAATTCTTATCTGATAGGAATTGTAGAATTACACTGGACTTTTCTAATCCACACACACACAAACACACACACACACAAACACACACACAAACACACACACACACACACACACANCGCACACACGCACACACGCACACACGCACACACGCACACACGCACACACGCACACACGCACACACGCACACACGCACACACGCACACACGCACACACGCACACACGCACACACGCACACACGCACACACGCACACACGCACACACGCACACACGCACACACGCACACACGCACACACGCACACACGCACACACGCACACACGCACACACGCACACACGCACACACGCACACACGCACACACGCACACACGCACACACGCACACACGCACACACGCACACACGCACACACGCACACACGCACACACGCACACACGCACACACGCACACACGCACACACGCACACACGCACACACGCACACACGCACACACGCACACACGCACACACGCACACACGCACACACGCACACACGCACACACGCACACACGCACACACGCACACACGCACACACGCACACACGCACACACGCACACACGCACACACGCACACACGCACACACGCACACACGCACACACGCACACACGCACACACGCACACACGCACACACACACACACGCACACACGCACACACGCACACACGCACCCACGCACACACGCACACACGCACACACGCACACACGCACACACGCACACACGCACACACGCACACACGCACCCACGCACGCACCCACGCGCACACACGCACACACATGCTCAACGATCTCGCTCTTTCTTTGTTGCACAGCACTATCTGTCTGTCTTACTAACTGTCTAACTAACCTTAATAAAAATTATGGAGTACTAATCACAAAACTGAACGAAACCAGAAAGGTACATTTTCCGATGTTTATATATACCATATATTCTATCTACAAAAAGTTAAAGAAATCTTTATGTTTGTATACTGTACAAAAGATAGTGATAGTCACACTAGTCATCTTGAAGGTTTTTTTTGTCTGCTAGAGTAGAACTGACTTCAATATTTGTAAGTAGTACTTACACCAACCTTATGTAATATTATAGCATTCTTGCTATGCAGTATGACATATATAATTATACAGGGTGTAGAGGATCTTAAAATATGCTGATTTGTTATGTAACTTTTTTGTCTGGACTGTACCATTGAAGAGATATTGGCCTCCGAGGCGAGTGTTAAATTTTGAAAAATAATATTTCAGCAATGCCTTTAGAGCAACCAAATTTGGACAATTTGCGTTTATTGTTATCTCTAATTTAATTAATATGAATTTGTTGGAAGCCCAATAAGGGCTGGTGGGGTGCCCTTAAAATGATATCGATTATTTTTATTAGTATGCCAGTTATTAAATAGTTTTACCTCTATTACAGGAAATTTAACTTAAAAAAATTTTTTACTCTTACAAATTTTTGGAAAAAATTATGGTTTTTGAGAAAATTTGGGATTTTGTGAAACCCCGTCATTACTAATTGAATTGGATAAAAAGTAAAGTATGCAGTTTTACGACTAGTAGGCTATGATTTCATGTAATTTTTGGCGTTTACAAAAAAGTATCAAGATAAAACACAAATAGATATTTATTATACAAGGGAAAAAAGTACTAGATTCTAGCTCGAGAGGTAAAATCTACTTTTTTCCCGTGTATAATACACTATTTTTTTCTGTGACGGGAAAAACAAAGATTTAATATTGAAAAAACATTATTACAATATATTAGTCACTAAAGTTTTAAATTGGTAGGCTGTTATACTTATAGCGACAATTACATCTGCGTTGCTAAGGAAACCTTTAAAGTAATCAAATATCTGTCAATTTAATTCTGTGATTTGATTTAAAAATTGCAAACTTAGTGGTTGTTTAGTAGTTATTTTGAATAATATAAAGTTAAAAAATGTCTGATTCCAAGTTTTCTCTGACTCCACCGGAGTTAGTAGAAGCAGCGAAAGTAGTGTCACAAAAATTATTTTAAATATCTTCCTTTACTTATGTATATTGTATATATCCGGGAAAAAAGCAGTCTCATAAAAAATGACAGTTTGTTACCTGTCAACAGAGATAAAATGTCAAACATTTTTCCCGTTACAGAAAAAATATGTTTTTGTTATAACACACTTCATTAGATATACTTACTTGACTTTTAATAACCGTAAGATACCCATTAGTTAAATTGAGCAATAATTTTTAGTTTTTTTATATGTGCTGGTCGGTGTTGTAAGTTCAGGCTGGATTATTTAATTTTATGAGCTGTGTACGGTTTTATTTAAACTTATTTTTTTTACTTTTTATTTACATTCTGTTCAAGATAAACAAATGAGCTTTTTCAAATGTTTGGGAATTTTTTATGGGCCATATTTTTTTAAGAAATTTTTAACAATATCCCTTTGAACAGTTTTGAAAGAAATTAGTGTAGAAATAATTAGACACGTCCGATGGAAAATTTAACTTGAGATTCAGGATTCAGAAAATCATTCATTGTTTGTTCATTTTTAGTAGCTATTTTGAGTTTACCATTAAATCTGTTATTGTGGACATAAATATAAGAAATTTTAGTCTCCCTTGGCAATAGTTAGCAGTCCCACCACTCGATAGCATATTTCCCTAGTATCTATGAAACCAAAGGTTTTTTAGTTACTGCTTCATTTATTGTTATCTAATTTATTATTTTCTACTTATCTGTTAAAAATTTATAATCAAATTTTTTATGATAACCGCAGTAATCTATTAATTTGCTCTCAGAAAGTAAGAACACACCTAGCATGTCAGCATCTACACAGGATACAGTAAGTTTTATCGGCAGCCACAATAACAGGATTTTAAAAAGATAAATGCAATCATAAACAAAACTATTTAAAAACGTACAAACTGTTCAGTATTCTTGACATAAGAAAGAAAATATGGAAAATTACAAAATTGTTCTCTTAAAAGTACATCTACGCAAAATGCTTTTTAACCAAATCATTTTAGATTCTAGTTTTAGTTGGTGCATTCTGTTCAGAGTTGCCAGCTTAAGTTTCGGCTTGAAGCGTCCGACTTTGACATGTCTCCAAGTGGGCCGCCAAGGTCTACACATCGTTATATAACTTGATCTCCTGTTAATTGTTAACTTGTTTTTTTTTGTTACAAGAAAGAAATGCCAAGTGTTTATTAAAAATTAACAAAGATTTATTTTTGTTATTCTTTGTTTCAGGTAAGCCTCTGGATTAAAGAGATGTGGTGATAATTGCCTACATTTTTTTATTAATAAATTAGTTATGAAAGTGAGGTCCGTTTTAAAATTAAAAAGAAACGAAAAGAGATCCAGCTTTATTTTCTTTTTATATATTATATTTTTCTTTCATGCATATTTTATATAATTTCAACTGTTTGTTTTTCACTGTGACAAAAGTCTGCCAGCAATATCTTAATCTAGTTTGTCTTCAGTTTGTCTAATTACATTTTTCCAACAAGTCGAATTATTGTTTAAGGTCAAACGGTATTTTGCAAAACCTTGATGATACTCAGTGTTGCCAGTGCAACGGATTTTCTGCAAAATTTAGTAAATTCAAATCTGAATTAGTAGATAAATATTTGATTTAGTGGTTAATGGATTGTTGTTATACATAATACAATTTTTTAAAGGTTAAACTATTATGAGCCTGGGCTCATATTTAATAGAAAAATCTATGATTTTCTGTTGTGAGCTTTGTAGACTAATAAATATTTTTGAGGTTATAGTGGAATTATTTATAATTTCATTTTTGTTATTAAATGGAAAATATACTTTTAGGTCCATTATCTATTTTGAGCTTTTAGTGAATTAGAATCATAAATTTAGCAGAAGCAGTCATTGGACTGTTGGCAACACTGATGGTACTAGATAATAAGAGACATCTTTTGTTTTTTAATAATCTTAAGTTTCAGTCACCCAGTAACATAATGTTTTTTCCTCAATTGCCGGAAACATCTATTGTAATATCAATTGTAAATTACTAACAAACAGAAACAATAATTTACCTTGTTCCAAAAAATATAGCTAATAATTAGATTAGGTATTATTTATACTGAGGTACCACACATGCTCAATTCATCATCATTGTCACAGTCGGCGACAGTTTTAAAACAGACCTTAAAAAACACATTTATACATAGTAGGGATAGAAGGAAGTACAAATCGTAATTTGATGGTGTAGTACATACATATTTGATTTGATGAAACAGGAAAAAAATAGATTTTGTTATTGTATTGTGTGCAATATCTTACTTTCGTATGACTTTTTGTGTATGGCATTTCAAAGTTGCAAAAAAACTGTGAAAACAGAAATATGTGCACCACATCATCAATATATTAAGTACATGTCATTTATATTATATATTACTTTATATTTTTATATTAACTATCTTAGATAACTATTTGTGATTCCAGATTTATTTTTTGGAATAACTAATTTTTTATAGGATTAAGTTATATATTTGTAAATATATTTTTCTCTGAAATGATACTTTCCTTATTTAAAATTGTATGTACTATGGAATAATAGAGCTGGTGTAATAAATTTTTAAATTGATAAATTACAAATATTAATATGGTGATAGAAAACTTTAAATTTGCAGCATATATATACAGGGTGTCCAACATAAAAACCGACACAGGGCTGGTGCATGTAGGTGTGTCCAAAATATTGTAATTTAACCAAACTTACCTTTATACAAAGTTGCCCCCCTGAGAAGTTATTAGCCCCCAAAATGGGGCCATAAATTTCGAAAAAAAGTAATATCTCTGCTACCCTTTACCGCAGAGGAACCAAATTTGGTACATGGTTTAGGTTTATTACTTTAGGTCTTCTTTGACTATGATTTAAAGTTAATTGAAGCACTACAAGGTGTTCATTGAGGACGACTCACCCCTAAAATTGTACCAAACGCACTTTTTTTCATTGACCGAATTGAAAAATAATAATATTAATTCACACAAGAATTTAATTTTATAAATTTTTTTACTCTTAAATTTTAAAAAACTTTATGGTTTTCAAGATAAACCGTATTAACCGAAACAAGTTTCTAACAGTGTTTATTAGAAAATAATCGAAAAGTCAGTAGTAGTAATGAATTTATCTTTCAAACTTGTCAGTTAGTAATAAAAACATTTTATTTTAAGGATGTTCGATACATCTCTTGCGGGGCAGGCGGTGCGGGAGGGAAGCCTATGCTTATACACGGTAGTTTCATTGTAGTACCAACCTTACATAAATTAATTTGAGTGAACTAAATATAATATATACGAATAAAATTTATACAACACATATTAGCTTGCATATATTTTTCGTGTTTAATGCACGGCTATTAACTTTTTATTTGAATAAAAGTGTCTATTTATTCATTAAGAGCTTGTAAAATTATGGATGAAATCTGGCAACATTGTTATGGCGTGGTGGTAAAAGTTGGGTCAACTGTCATCACTGTCAACTGTGCGCTTATTCCGTAAACATGAATGAACATCAAAGGTACAAAGGAAAAGTAATGACTGAAAAGTAATATAAAATGTGTATGAAACAGAATGTGGATTGATGAGAAAAAAGTAAAATGTGCAAACCGAGAATCCATATGATAACTGTCAAGAAGTTCAGTGTATGATAGTGAGACATCGCCTTGTCAGATTGAAGATTATGACAGAACATCTATACTGTTCGTTTTGCAAAGAGATTCTTTCAATTTTTGTTTCAAATTGCTATTATATTGCATTAGATCACGAAAAATGTATTTAGTATTAATTATTACTACATATGTTTTCGACTGGAATAATGTTATAGTCTATAATCGAGCTATTCAAATATAGCGTGTCAGTCAAAGCGTTAAATACAGCGTATAGTGTTGCCATATTTCCTTTCATTGTATCAGATGTTTGTTCAAATTTGTGAAAACGTTATATATTCATTCCATTATCTCAATAATTACATTGTAAGTGCATATTTTTATTGTTTTAAAATGTTTAGTAATATTTAATTCTTTAATTACAATTTTATTTTCCCGATCCTAACCATTTTTAAGAGCAATATTCACGTTTGATTAAGGTTTTTGCCCCACTCCCATAAGAGCCTGTATAAGAGCATAATTTTTAATATAATTTTTCAAAAAAACTACATTGGCAATCGATCTGATATTTTTACACGAGACAGTTTGCATATTTATTAACAGATTTCAATTACTTTAAAACTTTCTTACCATTTTTTTTTTGGGATCAAACCTTAACAATTGCCTCTGATTATTGTTGAAAAAATGTCAATTATTATGTTTATTATTTATTTGTGTTTTTTACTTAATACAGTATTCGCTTATTTAAAAATTACCTACGTACTTGTTTTCTTTTTGTAGAATTAGGAGAGAAATGAAGTGAAATTTATTTGACCAATTGTCAATTTTGAAAGATGACTGACTTTTTGATTATTTTCTAATGAACACTGTTAAAATCATGTGTCAGTTAATATGGTTTTTCTTGAAAACCATAAAGTTTTTTAAAATTTAACAAGAATAAAAAAAAGTAAAATTAAATTCTGCTGTGAATTAATATTACTATTTTTCAATTCGGTCAATGAAAAAAAAGTTGGGTACATTTTTAGGGGTGAGTCATTCCCAATGAACACTTTGTAGTGCTTCAATTAACTTTAAATCATAGTCAAAGACCAGTAATAAACCTAAATCATGAACTAAATTTGGTTCTTCTTCGGTAGTGTTGCAGAGATATTAATTTTTTTCTAAATTTAGGGCCCCACTTTGGGGGCTAATAACTCCTCAGGGATGCAACTTTGTTTATAGGTAAGTTTGGTTAAATCACAATATTTTGGACACCCCTACATGCACCTGCCCTGTGTCGGTTCTTATGCGGGACACCCTGTATAATTGCGGTTCTATTTTCAGTGCAATTAATATTAATGAGGGTCATATAATATTCGTGAATATTATAATAATATAAACGCTTTTTTCGACATTATTTGAAGAAGCTCTTAAAACATTTGCAAATTGTGTTAAAATTGAGATGAATTTTACATGGAAATGTCAGGTTCCAATTGTATAACACTTTTTCCAAGTTAAAATTAAATTTCACGTTAAGGTTTAGATGTTACAATACAAACAAATTAGTTATTTTCACAAATACCTCAGTGATACTTATGAAAGTGTTTAAAATACAAACATTTCTTGGAATAGTTTGACTTTTGTCAGGTTTTTTGAGAACTTAGCATTGTCATTACCGAGTAACTTCCTGAAACGTCATTTGAGTATTATTTTAAATAATTTTATTTTTATCACTGGCACAAAAAAAATACAACAGACAAAAATTTTAACACAAATGTGTAGAAAAGGAATCTCTAATATTTCAAAGAACTTGTCTTTGATAGCTGAAACTCACTTGATTTTTTTTTATTCTAATGACTGGTTTTTAAACAAATTTTCCATTTACTGTACCAAAAAAGTTAAATTCTTAATCAGAAACTTTCAGGGCCAATATTTGAAGAATTACACAGCCTTAGAGAATTGTCTTAAAAAAAAATTATTCATAATTATACTGTTACTGTATCAAACCTGCTACACTTTACATTTATGATGTTCCTACTGCCCAGTTTTGAGACAATCTTCAGTTGAACTCCGACATAATATATTTCTATATTTGTTTGTGAGGCAACTTGGTAAAACGACATATTAAAAATTTTTATTTGTATATATAAAATTAAAAACAACCAATCAAAATATTTGTGGTAGCAAGACCAACAGTGATTGTTAAAAAAATTATAATTTTACCACGAGGGTGAAAGTATATTTACTATTTTCATTTTTTTTTTCTTTGCAACACTCACCGCTCATTAGTATGAGAATATATGTTTTGTGGATGCTTGTTTGAGAGTTGTAAATTGAGTTTGAGAAGTAATTTATTTATATTATGCAATTGTTGGGGAGGTACTTAAAATTCTTTGAGTCAATGCAATGAGTAACAGGTTCCTCTATACAGGGCACTCCAACATTCAATGTACTATGACAAATTCATGGGGGTTAAGTCGCTAGATGACATTTAAGTTGAAAAAAAATGTTTTTTTCTAATGGCTCCGAATATACTAGTACTCGTTTGTAGAGGTTTTATTTTTTTTTGTATTTGTAACATATTTCATATAATAAATTTTTTTATAGGCATCCACTTTTGCATTTTCAATAGCTGTCAAATTTGATTTATACGATAATAAAAATGTGACAATACTTTGAGCTGTTCAGAAGTTCTTTTACGAAAACTTTCACTGTTTTCAGTGATACATAATTCAGTCAAAAAATAATTATTACACCATTTTTTCCAAATTTGATATTCACTACGGGCTAAGGAAGAAACTTGAAACGGAAGTAAATTAATTAAATCATGTAATTTTTGTCTTCAAAAATTTGTGGTAATATTACAGAATATTATGGCCTGTATGTTATAAATAACTATTGTTCATTTTTGTGTAAATAGAATCCACACTTGTTATATTTGTAAGCTTTTATAAGCCCTTATTTCTATGTTACAGTTTAAACTAAGGGGAGTGTACCTTAGAAAAATGTGTTTACAAAATATGTTAATATTTTATAAAATCATAATTTAGTTAATATTTTACTGCTTGTCTTCTATTTAGTCTATATTGCAATTCCATATTACTGTATTATGAAAATTTTATTTTTATATTTATTAATGTATCCATTCCCAACAATCCAACAAATAAAATATTGTTACATTTAAAAATATAAATAGATGGATTATAAGAAATATGTGAAGTTTTTATTTTACACAATAATGTTTGAAGAGATAGTGTTGAAACATTAACGTGGTATAACAATTTTTCTCTGGCATTTGTTTATACATAGATATATACAGTGTGGACCATTTTTGGTGATGCATGTATTGGTATCTTGGAAACTATAAGAGATTGGAAAATGGTTAGATGAGGAAAGTTTTAGACAGTTCTGTTGCTAACTTACTGATGTTTGCAGACCGGTCTTAGCTCTTCAGGTTTTTGAGTAATTTTGAAAAAAAAGTCAATGTAGCGTTTTCAAAAATCGTCTTAACTTTTTTTTTAGAGGAATTCTATAAATCTGAAAACACTTTTACACTAACTTTTTTCGAGGAATTTCACTGTATATTTAGATTTTCATTGCGACGTTTCGATTGCATGAAACTGTCATCAACTTTCTTTTTTGTTAAGTTGATTGAACTCGAGAGAATATTCTAACAATTAGCATTAATTAAAATTCAAAGCATTTAAGTTATTGGGCATGGAGTTATAAAGTTCCCCAAATCTAGCTCCAAATCTTCATCATGCTTCATAAACACAAGGCTTTCAAAATGTATTTAAAATACAAATTATAAAATACTAATGCCAAAGTATTTTAAGTATAAATTAATTAATATTTAAAATAGTATTTTAAATATGTTGAATATTAAATACAGGGTGTCGCGCTTAATTGTGATGCAAGCCTGTAACTTTATTTTTTGGCCGATTTAAAAAAATTTTTTAACGGGTAAAAAAAATTAACTGTGATACTGCTGTTTTTATTAATGCAATACACGGCCAACAAAGACGCGTTTTTTTATCTCAAAACAGCTAATTGGTATTAGCGATTTTTTTTCCAAAAAATATGTATTCTCATTCAGCATTCCTTAAAACGTCTTATCACCAAATTTCCTCAAATTCAATACATCTTCAGGAGCACTCCATGATGTTGCGCTTAAATGTGATATAAGCCTGTATACACCGTGTCCACCTAGTGCGCGTAAGTATAATATCTAGGTTAATAAAAGATATAACTTAATTTTTTTTTTCTACAGACTTGCTGACTTTCCCGAGCTGCACAAAATGAAAATATATTTGCATATACAGGGTGTTGTTTTTTATGGGCAAGTACCAACTTAATTTTTTTTAATGGAAACCTATATTTTTTATGGCATCGAATTCTACGTGAAAAATTAACGGGACTTTGTGTTATGATCCCTATTAAAATATTGATAGTTTTCGAGATAATCGACTTTTCATTTTTTTTCTTGTTTCGTCACTTCTAGTAGTTGACATAATTATGATTGTATGACAGCTAGAAAATATTTTTTTTTCAGGAACTGTAGAGTGAAGATGGCTCTTTCAAAAAAGATATCAAAGGTTGCCGGCGATATACGGGGTAAAAAAAATCGTGCAAAACCTGATAATTTAAAATTTGAAAAATCTCGACTTATTCAAATAGAACACCCTTTGTTTTATGATTTCATTAGATGCCTTTCTGTAGACCCTACAATTTTTTAATAGCGTTCCCAATACCTAAGTTGCATATTTTTTACAAAAAAAACAATTTTGATATAAAATACCGGATTTGCGCTCATTCCTTTGTCGGGAAAAACACAGTGAGCGCCTGTCAGGCAATAAAATTTGTGACAATCAGTTTACATGTCATTTCATCTTCTATCGAATATTCATGTGTGAGTTCAGAGAAAGTACTAAACATGCATACAATGAACTATTCAAAAGAAGAATTAGTGAAAATGGTGTATGCCTTAGGAGAAGCTCATAGAAATTGTTTGCTAGCAGCATGTATTTACAAAGCAAATAATCCAGATTTACAGAGATTTCCACGTGCTGTTTTGAAAATGTGAAGGAAAGGTTTGAAAGAACAGCAAATGCGAATTATGAGAAAACTACCAGAAGACATGAAAGTAACAATAATGATATTTAGTTTAATGTTGTGGCGTCTGCTGTTGAAAATCCAAATAAATGTCGGGAAAATAAGTAATAACCTTAGAGTTTCCAAAAGCTTGACAAATAAGATATTGAAGAAGTATAAGTTTCATCCATATCATATATTGAAAAACATCAAGCACTGTTACCTCAAGACAACCTAAACCGGATAAAATTCAAGAAAATCCAAACTTTTTTATGCATGTCTTATTTACTGACGAATCCACATTTTCAAACACATGCTTACCCAATCGTCGCAACTTTCACCACTACGCTGACAATAATCCCAGATTATTGAGGGAAATAGATCATCAGCATCGTTTCAAAGTGAACGTGTGGGCTGGAATTTGTGGAGAAGATATTGTTGGACCATACTTTTTTGAAGGCAATTTAAATGCCAATGTGTATTTGCAGTTTTTGCAAAATGAACTTCCCCTTCTTCAGGTACATATGCCCGCTAATTATTTGGTTCAACAATGGTTTCAGCATGATGGTGCCCCTCCACATTCCACTTTGGCTGTAATGTGATTATTTTATTGTTATTATACTTTTCCTATTACCTATTTATGTTTCAGGTTAGAGAACACCTAAATCACGTATATCCAAGCCAGTGGTTAAGTCGCGGTGGTCCAATTCCTTGGCCCGCACGTTCGCCTGACTTAAATAGTCTGGACTTTTTCTTGTGGGGTTATATCAAGGAGCGAGTATACGAAGTACCACCAAAGGATATTCAAAACTTAAAAGTTCTAACTATAACACCTCAAATGTTAAGAAATGTCCACATTCATTTTCATGGTAGATTAATGCTTTGTGTAGAAAACAACAGTGGACAGTTTGAACATTTATTTTAAGTTAGCTTGCGACTATGAGTATTCTTTTTTCAAAATTGTATTCATCCAAATTTTTTAATCTCCAATTTCACTAATAACTTTCCTAACTACGGTAACAGTGCTTGATTTTCAATATGATACGGATGAAACTTCTTCAATATTTTATTTGTCAATAATGATGAAAGAAATTAATTTTAAATTTTGGTGATTAGTCAAGTCAGTAACTTGACTATATAGTGATGATAGTTACCTACAAGGTAGGTACCTAATAAACAGAATAACAATAACGTAATGCACATTGCAGAATGCGGAGTAGAATACACTTAATCCGGATGTGTAGATGCGTATTTTTTTTAGCATTTGTTGCACCAGTCGCTAGTCGTAACAAGCAAAAAGTATTTGTTTTTGAAAGGTATTTTGGGTACCTACCTATTTTAAATACTCAAGAGTATTTAAATTACTTTTAGAAGATTTTAAATACTTTTTAAAATATAAAATTTGAAATACAAAATATTTTTGAGGTTATACTAAAAGTATTTTAATTTCAAAATACTATTTTATATTTCCTACTATTGGTTTGTCAAAATACTCTGACATTTATGTTATTTAGTTAAAAAATAAATAAATAAAACAAAAATAAAATTGAACGCCCTGTATCTCAGAAACAAAGCGTTTCAGGACCCATATATATAGGAACTTTTAGACTCAAAATGAGGTCTTCTACTGATTCCTGAAGTCCTGCTATTTAAATGTGAGACACCCTGTATATTAAATCATTATTGTTGATATGAAGAATTTGACTTTCCGAAAACTATAACTTTATTGGTATTTTGAAACATGATCACATATTTAAAAAAACATTAAAACAAAACTACAAGTGTTATGAACTTTTAGGATGATATTTATAATTTCTGTATCTTGATGTGATTTAATAAACCATATTCTATATTTATTCTAATAATTTTATAAATAGCATTCTGATATACAAGATCCAAAATTAGTTGTTTCAAATCAAATGCGATTGCATCTGAGTGAATGTTACTTGAATTTCTATTGAATTCATTTATTCACGATCACTTTTTTTTAATTTGCCTAGGGGCATTTTAGATATTTATAATGCCCTAAGGTTGTTTTCCTCATTTAACTGTACTTTAAAATAACAGGCTAGTGGGACCTGAATTCTTTTCAACTATGGTTATAGGCAAGAGTTAATTAAGGTTATATGGGTAGGTATAGTTAAACAAAATCTGTTGGAACTTATAAATTTACTACTGACAAAAGAAATAAGTATATACATACATATAAACAAAATACTTAATACCATCAACTTAGAACCAAAAGATTGTTTATACAAAAAAATACTACTAAATATATGGGATGTTTAAATGATATAACCAGAGTATATTGTAAATTGCAATGATGGATTCTAGTCATTACACAAATCTGCCAACCAGTAGTGGAGATACTGGAAAATACCTTCAATAAAAACACTAGAATTTAAAATGAAAATTGAATAAGTGAATTTAATTTTGATTGATATTTTGATATTTAGTATGTTATTTTATATATAGTATATAAGTGGGATTAATTCAAGAGCGATTTTCTCAGAAACAGTTAAAAATAACGATTTGAAACAAGAGTACCTTTTTAACGTAAAACAGTTTGGGAAAACGGAATTTGCTGTCCAATTTGTTAAAAAGTCAAAGATGAAAAAGTTACACACGCAAAGTACCAAGGGCCCCCCCGTACCCACCCCAATAGACCTTGTGGAAATAAATGGATTAGTCCATCAAATTGCTCATCAAAATTTAGCTGTGTATACCAAATTTCATTCATTTATCACAACGCGATTGAGAGATATTGCAAAAAACTGATTTCCATTCCTCCCTCTTCAATGGGTCCCTGTGCCCTTAGGAAGCATTTCCGGACCCATGTTCATATGAACTTTTTTACTTAGTTTTGATCATAGAATCGGCCTGTTCAGGGTTGGCAGCTAATTATGGGACACCCTGTATATATATATATATATATATTATATATTATTTTAAAAAGGTATCCATTCCATTTTCTTAGATAAACAGCAATTTTCATTTTTTTTTAATTCAAATTCAGCCTATTTAAATCTTTTTAGTAATAAAATTTTATAATTCTTAATGACTATTTTCTAGTTGGTTGAGATTTGTGTAACAAGTTAGTTTTTTCATCATCACCAAGTTTCATCAATGAATCATTTTCAAAATTTAAATTAATGTGATATTTCAACATCCTGTGTCTCAAAGAAAGCATTTTCAAACATGTTTATCGAAACTTTTTTTAATTGATCTGTAACATAAAATCCATCATTAAAATTTGGCAGAGTATTTCGTAAACGTCCTGTATTTATTACACTAAGTGCAAATAATAAATTATACATTTTATATTATGTCTCTTACATTAATTATGTATATAGAACTTTGGTTAAAAACATTTTTGAAAAATAGTTTACAAGTAAATTCCCTGAGAACATGGCAAACTGTCTGAAAAATTCCCTGCCTGAATATGAAAATACAAGGAATGTCACAAATAAATATTTAATATGCAAATATTTTAAAATTCTGTCAAAAAGAAAAAAATATGTATATTTCATAAACCTTTTGAACAATACAGAGTGTATGTAAAATCTTGACATTATTGCATCAGAGTATAAAATAATATTCATAACAAAGTACATTCTTGCTTGTAAAAATGATAAGAAATATGCGAGAATTAGAGATTTTTCATGAAAATTAGAGTTATTTTTATTTACAGTCTAAACTATTGACTTCAGCATGATGCAAATTTGGTGATTGATAACACATGCGTACACGCTTGTTTTTGATGTAAGTGAAACTTCATTATGACCAGAATGCCAGAGATGGACTATGCCCAATGGTTAACAACCCAGAATTTTTGCATATACAACGATTGCAATCTGCCTGCATAAAAAATAAGTTCCCTGAAGAATTTACCAATGATATACCCTCTTGGTTCAACTCGATAAAATTAACGGTTTTGGAAATATTTGTGATTTTATGGCACAGTGCACATCAAGCGGCGCCTCCACCATTTTTTGTTTTTAATTTTTAACTGGACAATTACTTTGTTAGAATCGTACATATTTTTAAAATAAGAGCCTAGGAAATCTTACTGTCTGCTAATATAGTTTTCACTAACAAAATTTGATAAACACACTTTACACATAACACGAAACAAGAATAAGTTAAATAAGTTAAAAAAATAATTTAAAAGAAAGAAAACTATCAAAATACATTTTCAATATGGGCATCTGCCACCTCCACACACTTCTTAAGTCTACAAATGTTATTTGTTTGTACAAGAAATAATATTTATGGGGTAATAATTTAATTAATAGGTCCATACGTTTTTGAGGAACGTTTGAATGGACATCGCTATTTGGAGTTTTTGCAAAATAATTTGCAGCAACTATTAGACAATGTTCCATCAGACACCCAAATAAAAGTTTGGTTCATGCACGATGGGGCTCCCCGTTTCAATATTGATGTACGAAATTATTTATCTACTGTGTTTAATAATAAATGGATTGGGAGAGGAGGCCCAATTTCATGGCCACCATGTTCTCCAGATTTTAACCTAATGGACTTCTTCGTGTGGGGATACCTGAAAAGTTTAATGTACGCAACCCCAGTACAGACAAGGGATGAATTGCTACAAAGAATTAATTTCCATTGTAATAATATTAGACATATCCCAGATGTGCTTTTTGTGTCCAAACAAATAACATTGCTTTAAATTATTCCTGTTTTGTGTTATGTGTAAGGTGTGTTTGTCGAATTTTGTTAGTGAAAATTACATTAGCAGACTAAGATTTTCTAAGCTTTTATTTAAGAAATATGTACCGTTCTAACGTAGTAATTATGTCCAAAAAATTAAAAACAAAAAATGGTGGAGCGCCACTCGATGTGGACTGTGATACTGACATAAAACCACAAATATTTCCTAAACAGTTTATTTTACAGAGTTGAACCAAGAGGGTATTAACGTTGGCAAATTCTTCAGGGAACTTATTTTTAACACAGGCAGATTGCGATTGTCATCTATGCAAAAATTCTGGGTTATTAACCATTGGGCAGTCCGTCCCCGACATACTTGGCACAATGAAGTTTCACTTACAATATAAAAAATAAGCTGTACACATGTGTTATCGATCACCAAATTTGCACCATCTTGAAGATAATAGTTTAGAGAAATAACTTTTTAATTTTCACCTTTGAGTGCCCGTAAATTGTTAACGAAGGCCCGTATGAAAAAAATTTATATGAAGAACTGATATTATTTTGACCTCATCTATTTGTATAAAGTACCGGCACACCCTTTATAAGAGATGAAAATATTATCTGCATGCAAAAGTGCAAACAAGTTGAAAACCTTGAGAGTTCTCCTTAACAGCATTTTTAACTTATTCGCTCTTTTGTACTCAGTGTGCACTGAGAATATTTCCATCCTACATTATTCGAGTTCGAGTACAGGATGAAGTGCACACTGATTAGAAATAAGTTAAAAATCCTTGTAATATACTTTTTTAATTCAAAATGTCAAAAAAATAATTTACTGATTTAAAATTATTAAAATAAAGCAGAATGTGCTATTATTATTCTGGATTGAGTTACAATTATATATATGGTAATACTATATAAGGTTTTAGCTATATTTTATGATAACTCTCCAATAGGTGCATGTTCTAACCATAATGTATGTAAAAAATTGTATAAATTGTCGCTAACAGATACTTTGTAAGGTGTTGGATTCAATGTTCGTTTAATATCTGGTCGCAATATTTTTAAAGAAGATTTAACATTTTCTCTTATATCTTCTAAATTTGGTAAAGGTTGACACAATTTCCCATCTTTCCAAAATAGATTAAGTAACTTTTCTACTTTGGAGGGAATAACAAATGCACGTTTTGATTCCACAAAAGGATGTCTGCACAAAACTTTTTGATTAACAATAGGCATATCTTCAACAGATCTCTGCAATAAATCTATTAAAGCATAACCTGTGTCACCATAAAGCCTATATACATCTTTTTTACCAGGTATAGTAACTTTCGCAACTTCTTGGCTTAATTTAATACGTGGTTCATCGTTTAACTCCACCATTTTATAAACACACCCTAAAGCTGGTTGTTTCTGACAAGTAACCAAATGTGTGCCAATACCAAATGAATTGAGGCAATGACCTTGATCATTTAAACTTAAAATAGTTTCTTCATTTATATCATTTGAAGCCATAATCATCAATTCTCTGAAATATGGTATAGAGTAGTGTTCACTTATTTTTATGAAATAATCTCTTGCAACAACAGATAGATATGCCAAGTCTCCACTGTCTAACCTAATACCTATTGCTCTATAACCAAAGTCATGCAAAGCAAGAGCAACAGCACAAAAATTTAAAAGACCACTTTTTTTAACGTCGTAAGTATCAACCAAGGCCATGAAACCATTTGGAAATGCAAGAGCAAAGGACACAAAAGCAGCTAATTCTCCATCACTAACTTCAGATAGAACAACATTAAATATAGAAATAAGTTTTTCTCTCCAATTGACTGCCACTGTTAAAAACTCTTGTGCCTCTCCTCCATGTTTTGGAATTAATTTTGTGGTATTTACTTCCATTAAACTGTTAAAAGATGTTACAAAAGCATGTGCATGTGTACCTTTCACAGGAATATTAAATAATTTTCCTGCAAGAACATTACTTGTTCCATCAAATCCTCCAACATATGAATATTTAGAAGCAGAAAGTCCACCATCCGGTCCTTGTGCACGTCTTAAACCAAATTCATATAGCTTAAGTTCTCCTGCAGCCATTCTGAACCTTGTCGCATTAGTAGCCATTAAACTTGCATAATTCACAAGATTTAATAATGAAGTTTCTAATAGTTGTGCTATAATAAGAGGTCCTTCCACCCTTATTAAAGGTACTCTTGGAAAAACAACTGTACCCTCTTTTATGGCATAAAGACAAATATCTTTTGCTGTCAATGAGTTTAAATATTTGTAAAATTCTTCTTCTATAGATGGTGGTAAAATTTGTTTTAAATATTGAATATCACTATCAGAGAAATTAAATTTTTGCAGAAACTTTAGACATTCTTCTAAACCAGCAAATATTGTAAATTCTCCATTGAATGGGTTTTTTCTAAAAAACAAATCAAAAACTGCATGTGTGTTAGTTTTTCCCGACTTCCAATAAGCGTAAGCCATTGTAATTTGATATAAATCAGTAAGTAACGGTTGGACAATACTATTTTGGCCAATCTTTGCTTTTACGTCGTTATGCATACTTTCCATTTATAAATTATAGAATTTCTTTACAATTTGATGCTAGTTAACACAAATAATACAAATATACACTAGACCACAAAACATATAATACACACTAGACCCTAGATTAGAGAAGTATATAGATTGGCAACTCTGATGCCCCCACTACTTTTTTCGAAATAGTTGTGTATCCTAACACAGGCGACGCTAGCGTCGCAGGCAATTTTTCGAGAAACCCTATTCTTAGGCAATTTTTTGCAATCATTAAATATATACCGATATACCGTGTGTGTGGCCCAGGACCCAGGATAGATGTAACGAGAGGTATAACGGGCAAATTTAATTTTGAATTAGTATTTGAAGATTAAGTTTTGGTTGTTGTAATACTAGAGTAACAAAATATGTGTTGATTTAATGTCGTACAGAGTATTTTATGAGCAAACTTGCAAAAAGATGTCCATTAATCAAGTGCTTTTATATTTAAAGATATCAAAAAAATTCCACTGTAAAAAGTTATTTAGAAGGCAATTTTGTGTGGACATGTATATCCATAATCGACCATGTGTCAGCGTCACCAGCCGACACCAAGCCGAGTCAATGTTCACCTGTGTCGTTCAATCGTGGTCAAGCAAGATGGGCAATGGGCCTACATAGCTCATCATGAAGAGTAGTGTTTATGTACAAGTTTAAATATAAATCATTTTTCTTAGCGGAATCCATATCATGGAAAATAGAGGTGTCCTATTAATGGTAATTATTACAACTTTGATATAAAACACCCTGTAGAACACCAAATAAACTCATTTTTGTTATATCTTAGTTTTACAAGCAAGACTCAATCTTCAAGTACTATTCCAAAATTAAACAATTTTTGCCCATTACATCTCTTGTTATATCTATTCTGGGTCCTCGGACACACACACGTATATCTGTAAAATTATATTATTTGTTAGTTTACATGAATAATAGTAATTAATATGTGGTGGCATAATAAAACATGCATTCAAAATTTATATGTATATATTTAAATAAAAATAAAAAATATATTAACAACAGAAACATAAATAAAACATGCATTTAAAATTTATATGTATATATTTAAATAAAAATAAAAAAATATTAACAACATAAACATAAATAAAACATGCATTTAAAATTTATTTGTATATATTTAAATAAAAATAAAAAAATATTAACAACATAAACATAAATAAAACATGCATTTAAAATTTATATGTATGTATTTAAATAACGATAAAAAAATATAAGCAGCATATGTGAACAGGAACTGCCTGCAAATATTTGTTTTTATTTAAATGATTTCTTTATCTTAGTGAATACTGTGCAACTGTAAATAAAAATAAGGACAGAAATAACATACCAAAGCAACATAGACACTGTTGCTGATGAAAGTAGAAAAATGTTGAAAACGTCAATACTAATGCACTATTTGATATAAAAACTACTGACCAAACCTTTCGGTGCAGAGGTTTAATTTACTAAATTTAATATATTTTCAGGTTACATGTTGAAAGTTTATTATATGAAATAGAAGTAGAAATTCTTAATTTATAGAAATGTATAAATATTAATACTGAAAAAAATCAATCTAAGAATTAAGTAAAACTATACATTGAATATACTAAGTCAAATACAAAATTTATAAAGATAAAGTTATTACTTTTTAACTAGTGAAATATACCTACAATAAGAATTTATCGTAGCCTTTTTAAAGTACAAAGTTTATATTTTTTTGTTTTGTACTTTTTATATCGGTTTTGGGCAGCAATTTTAATAGGATCATTAATTTGTTTATTATGAATGCCTTTTAATATGCGATTCACATTCTTTACCCATGTGACAATGTAGAAAAATGTAAATTTATCTGTAAATAATTGTGTTAAATTGTGATTTGGACAATTAAAATTAAAATTAATATGTTGCAGCAACAAATTAATAATCTTTTTTCTTATCCTAAGTTGTGTGCAAATTCTTGGTAGATAATGATGTATGACATCATTACATTCGCTAAAGTACTTTGTAAATTGAGTTTTAGGACGTACAAGTGCCCTTGAACTATATGCCCTAGCCTCCAAGAATTGATGTTCAGGTTCACTCCCTGTACTTATTAACTGACTACGACAAATTATACAATTTTTAACATTTTTTAAAATTTTTCTAGCCAAAAATCCAGCAATATATGCATGAGTGTTCAAAACTAATACATCATTTTGTTTTTGGAATTTAAAATTTGGATCTACAGGTTCATTTGCAACAGTGACCATTTCTGCATCCACGTCATCAACAATTAAAAATTGTTTTAGCGAATCTAAAGCCCCTTCTGATTCATCTTGCTCACAATTTGAGCCTGGAGAGTGAGGTGAGGCAAAATTATTAATTAATAAACTCTTAAACGAGGCGACCATAGAGCTGCATGTTGGGTTAATATTTCGAACACCATGACTTCGAATGCACCCAAAGAAATTTTCCAACGGGTCCTGGTTCAGATTTCTGGTGCAAAGAAAATTGAAACCAGTTTGTTTCAGTTTTTGCCAGAGATAAATAAATCCACGCAAAGTCTTTGTCCAATTTTTTACAGTTGGTGGAATATATTCCTGTCTCTTCTGTGAAAAAAATTTGACAGTACAAAACACTTTTATTGCTTCGTACCAAAAATTGATGTGGGGTGAATCTTCAGTAACAGCACATCTTAATAACTTCCCATGTCCTGCACTAATCGTCGAAGCATTGACACTGTCGAATACCTTATCAACAAATAAGAGGAAGTCTGCAGTATCTGCTGCACTATCAGGAAGTTGGCCGTTACCTAAATTAAGAAAAATGATATAATAGAAAAATGTTATTCGATTAAAATATAAATATGCACATACCAAGTCTTACTATACCACGCATTATTGACGAAACTCTTTGAGAAAAAACTTGCGCTGCATTTTTTACTCTCATTTTTCTTATTTGAGTTTGGTAAATATGTTCGTTTGTAAGTCGATTTAACATTTTTGTGTCGTTATCTCCAACATCGAGCTCGTACAATGCAACAACATCTTCCCAAGAGGCTATCTGGAAAAATAAATTATTAAATGAATTGTTATGCATATCTTAAAAATTATGAACTTGATGCACAGATTTATGTTACCTATTGTGCAACTTACCTGCTCTGTATTTTGTTTCCAAACGAATTTTACTTTTCCTTGTAACATATTATTTCGTAAACCTTTTAACATATGAGGAGGATCAAACAATGGTACGATTTCATGTTCATTTATGCTAAAGCCGAACATCTGATTTTCCTCATTTCTTCTTTTAAAGTCTTCATCGGTATGCGTCATTAAAGTTCTTATTGCTGCACAATTTGTTGAATGTTGATCGCATACCTGCAAAGTAAAATACAGTAATTTCCGTTAAAATTTTAACATATGTTAAAGTGAACTTACAGTGGCTGCAACTTTTAACCCAATTTCTTGTAGGCTTCTAATGATCTCTTTTAACATTCTTACTAGTTCCGGAGTGCTTACTCCACCTTCAGAGAAAAAAAAAGAAATTGGCTGCTTCCATTTTCTATGAATGCCTCTTGCCATAAATACTATGACATGATCCGCAAACTTTGGTCTTCTGTCAGAACCAGTGTCCTCAAAACCCAAAATAATGTCATCCTTTTGATTGTATGTTAGGGACGCCTCTAACCACATTTCATCAAAAAGAAGGCAACAATATCTGTCCAATTCATTCATATTTTGAACAGTTTTTGCTAAACTGTTCATGATGTGATTATTTATGCCACAATGGAACGGTATTTTCCGTAAAAGGTTCAATAGGGTTTTTCTACTAGGTAGAGCAAATGTTTTTTGTAACAGTCGATAACACTTAGGGCTCTGCTTCAACAATGACAAACCAAAAATTTTATCGTCAATAGTAAAGCGACGACCCCTGCTGCTCTTTAATTGCAGTCTTGATTGAGAATTAATAAATTTTATTGTAGTACTATTTACTTTGCCTTGTAGAAATTCCTCATCTTCTGTAATTTTTAAAGCTGCTTCTAATCTTTCTCTGTTGGTTGCATTTTCATGGAATAATTTTCTTGCTGTTTGCACCATATTCTTCGCAGCTCTATAAAATTTACGAGCTTTAGGAGTTAAATCACTTTGGCGTCTTACTTTTCCCAACGCTAACAAACTGATTCTTCTACTATGGACATCTAGAAGAAAATTTTTTTATAATAAGATAAAAACATCATTTAATTTTAGATTATTTTTGGAAGCCACTAAATCTTGGAATATTATAATTGTATTACCTTTGGTAAATTTTGGAGTACTTGGAGATTCTACTTTCATTATTTTAGTTGGTGGAGGTGTCACCGGAGAAGCTGAAAAAGAAAATTAAAAGTTATATTATTTATTAGTATATTACATGTTTTAAATTACTTTGATCAGAATTTAAATTTAATAAAAATGCATTTAATAAATACCTGCCCGTTTCTCTCCTTGCTGGTGTGGCAACGTAAAAAAAGTAATTTCAGTAGATGTTCCAGGTTTAGGATCGTCAGAAAATTCAGAAGTATTACCAGGATCTAAAACAATCACTATGATGCAGTACAATTACAGGTATAATGCATAAATACCTAAAGTATATAGACACCTATATCTTACCTTCATTCTCGGGTAAATTTATATCTGGTATTGCACCAGCTTTCAAATTAGATCTATGGCGAATTGCTTGAAATTTTTGATTATCCGAGAAATGAATATCGCATATTCGATAAGCTTTAACATTTTCTAAACAAAGGTCACTTCTACCTATTGCTTGGGCCCATACTTGAAATATCTGCAAAAGATAACAAGTATTACTTATTCTTATGTATCTGCGCAATTAAAGTTTATTGCGAAAATTAGTTAAAATACAATTCTATGAACATGTTAGGTTAGTAAATATTTACCTCTGGATGTTTAGGAAACACGTGCATTTTCGTTGTTTTGTGACTGTTATTACAGTCCTTTACTACACACTTGAACACCATTGTTCACTTATAAAAGTTTATCAATATTAAAATTAAAACACCACAAAAATAGCTGCTAACAGTAGATCACAACACAACGCCGATACAAACAAAATGGCGTCGATTGTTTTGATTGCCAGAAAATATACAACAGGTTGCATAAGCGATGCTTATAGCGCTGCAGGTGTTAGGAACTATAACTAAAAAAAGTGGGGATAAGAAATTGCGGTAATTTCTTGAGAGTGGGCACCCCCTGCACTAGACAGACTAGGCACTAGACCATAGACCTTATAAACTACTGGACTCGCCACTCGCCCGCCGCCATTATTCCATGGCTAGAAATTGACCTCAATGATTTGGGATCACCATTATTTGATGGCTAGAAATTGGCCTCACGCGCCACGCGCGCGCGCGCCATTATTCTATGGCTAGAAATTGGCCTCAATGATTTGGGATCGAGGGGGATTATCCCTCTTTATCCTGCCTCATCTCGTGTAGGCCTGGACAGCCTTCGTAGGTGGGCCCCATCCGTCGTCTACCCCGACCGCAAATGCGGCCGGTGTAGGCGCTTTGTNTCTGCCGCTGCTGCCGGCAGAAGACACAAAAAAATCCTCTTATTTAGTTACTCTTATGGTTTTAGGTTAGCATGTATTCATTATTCTACACAATTTTGAAGATGTAATTTAAGGATTATCTATCCAATTTCGTTGATAGATTTGATTAAGTGAAAATGAGTTTAATGAAGTCAGTAATATTAAGTCCTAACAATATTAAGAAAATCTGCAGAATTTGTTTGGAACAAAAAACTAACCTACTTTCCTTGTTTACAAACTTACAATTTGAAGATGAAAGTATAGTATCTACAAGTATTCTAGATATTTTGATACAGTTAACTTCAGAAATAGTAAGTTAAATTATAATTGCAATTAAACCCATGATAATTAATTACCTACCTAGTTATTTAACTGATTAACTGGTGAACTAAAATTAACTATTTTTTTTTTGAAACTTTTGTATTTCTATATTAATGAATTTAATAAAATCATACCAGTATTACAATAATATATTCACTTTTCATATCGATATATAAGTACTTAATTCCCGTTAGTGAAGCCTGGTGTACTGGTGTAGGTACACATAGATGAAAGGCAAAAGAAATTTAGACAACTCTTAGTGTTGACTACAGTGGCTTTATAAAGGACAATTGGTGCCACAGAAAATAAAAAAATATATTGACATTTGTCGAAAAAAGCTGATAAAATATCTTTATATTTCTTGCTAATATGTATCTCTTAATTTAGCATAAATCAATTAAATTTTGGAAAGTTGTCAAATATGTCAAATTAAAGATATCCTTAGCTATCACATCAGCATTTAATGGCACGGAAATCTCTATTATTGCCACTATTTTTATATATCCATTGTAGTATCCACCATGCGTAAGTGTCATGAGAGGTGTTTTATTTATATGGTATTATTTCTAGAACTGTTACCTGTTAAAAATTTGTCTGAAATTAATATTTTGAGTGTTTGAAAGTACTTTTTTACAAGATGTATTTGTACCTGAATCTATATAAGTAGGTATATCTTTTTTTTTCAGATACAAAATGAAAATGGTCTTCCTGTACAAATATGTTTTAAATGTGTCGATTTATTAAAATCTGCTTACATGTTCAAACTAAAATTTGATGAATCGTCTAGAGTTTTAAAAAGATATCTGTCTACTATTATTGAACAAAAACAATTTATATCTGTAGGAAGTGATTCTAATGATGATAATTCAGATTTTGAAAATGATGCATATGAAGAGAAAATTGACAAAACATCAAATGAAGAACACAATTTTAATCAGATAAAAAATCTAAATAGAAGAAATAATGAGGTAGAATGTGAAAATGCAGATTCTGATGTAGAGTATTCAACTGCAACATTACCTTTATATCCCTGTCCTATATGCACCATGGAGTTACCAGCAACAGAATTAAAGCAACATGCTCATGGTCATAAAGCATTAAAAAAATATTTAAACATTTCAAAAGTAAGAGAAAACATTAAATTCTATGCAAGTCCTCGGAATACTATTTCACTTTTTAATCAAACAGAAATTTTGCATAAATGTCCATTCTGTAATAATAATTACCCTGCACAACAATTTAGAGTTCATGTAGATAATCATAGAAAGGAAGATGAATTTAAATGTGACAATTGTGATAGAGTTTTTAGGAAATTAAATCATTTAAATACTCATCGAGTAAAACATTTAAAGGAATGTCCATATAAATGTAATCAGTGTGGAAAGGGGTTTGTAATAAAAAAAAATTATGATTGTCATATGTTGACACATACAAATAATGAATTGCCTCTTGAATGCAGCTATTGTTTAAAAAGATTTTCTAATCCTGAACATCTCCATCGGCACCAAATTATTCATACTGAAAATGTATCGTACTCCGAAAAATATAAAGTTTGCAAATGTCATCACTGTTTAAAAACCTTCAAGGATAAGGAGACTTTAAAAAGTCATATATGTGTACCAATTGAACAAGCAGTTAATACTAAATATCCTTGCAAAACTTGTGAAAAGGTTTTTAAACATTCTAGTGGACTGTATAATCACATCAGAAATAATCACAAACTTAAAAGTACAAAAACTTTGTGTTCTGTCTGTGGGAGTTATGTTTCCAATATTTATAATCATATGATGAGGCATACTGGAGAGAAGCCATATCCATGTAACCAGTGTGATAAACGATTTGCATCTAAACCTCAGTTAAAGCAGCATTTATTAGTTCATTCTGGACTCAAACCATTTGTATGTAGTGTATGTGCAAAGGCTTTTAATAATTTGTATAACTTGCAAGTGCATGAAAGGATACATAAAGGTGATAGATGTCACATTTGCCCTGTATGTAACAAAGGATTTTTAGAAAAATCATATTTAAAAAAACATATGAATGTACATAAAAATATTAATTAGTCTGTATTTTTGTTGTATTTTGTATAATAAAATTACTATAAAAGAGTATTTATTATCATAAAATTTTTGAATTGCTTACAAAAAGAATTTCCTCTTTTTACACATACTGAAATTTTTGTTATCTTTAAACCAACATTTATTGCTCCTATTATAATACTATATGATATGCTGCTATGTAATTTTAATGTCCATATATACTTTGAAGGGTGATAAAAGTAGATCATAAAAAGTAGTTCAGATTTTTAATCAAATAAAGTTATAACCCTCTGAAGTAATACAAAAATCATTTAAATATATTTTTTAAGGGACCAGGTGTGGTGTACTATTCCGTGTACCTGAAATTATCAGATTCTTGGGGTCTAAAAGACTAAAACTAAACTTACCTCAATCTAAAGTTGTGTTATTTATCCGGTAAGGTAAGGACAGCAGTTTTTTTTTATTTTTTTTGTTTTACAGATATATAAAAAATATCATTAGTACTAACAGATATGCACATATGTATTTGTAGGAGATATTGCAATTTCAGTTTTTGCTTTATTAAACAGATAAAAGGCCTATTCCTTTGCACAGAAAGTGTAGTACTAGCTGCACTGAATAGCCAGTTATCGTTCCTTTGCAAGAGAGTGTTGCATTTTACACCACACTTTCTTATTCCACTGCTCAGTGTTAGTTGCACTAGTGCAGTTTATCTACACCTAGCCTGAGCAGGAGTGAAATGCACTGGACATGCGCAGTCTGCGCTATTTGAACATTTCACAATTCTTGTATCTTAGAACCAAATAATCAAATAGTGTTTTATTTATCCTAGTGTTTTAAAAACTTTATCAGAATATTTGGGTACAATTTCTTCTACATATATACTGTTTAATTGAATGTCGTTTATCTCTTTTAAATAAACTATCACTCGAACTTGAATGAAGATCTACTAATCTATTGTCTAAAAAGTCATCGTCACAAAAAACACCTACGACGTCCATAATTAATGCTTAGTTAGGAAAAAAATACAGTTTTCAGATTTAGAATATATCCTAAACTTATATTATTGTACAGCTACACCATCTCACACTTCGTTATTCCTTTGATCCTAACAGAACTTTTGCACCACTCTGATCAGCTGGTTTTCAGTGTAATGTAATTTACACTACACTGAATAACAAAGGAAAGAACTTAAAGGCTTTTTCCAAGTACTATTTGTTTTTCCAGCGAATTCCCTTAATTATTTATTTTATTAGTCATTGTCACATATTTAGAATTTAAATTTGATATGACTCATCAAAAAATATTGCATGTTATAAAAAACAAATTAATGTTTCATTAGAATTCAGAAACTTGTACTATTTTCAGTAGGTATAAAAAAAAATGTACTTATTTGCGATTTGCTTATTCTGCAGTATAGTTTCTTTCAGTTATCTAATTTTTCTACAAGGACAACAATTTATAATTATTTAATCAATAGTTACATCAGTTATTTTCCTTTATAAAATTCAGCTAATTATTTATTATAAGCATTTAGCAATAGCAATAATAGCATTCTGCATTTCTTGCCAAACGCACATTATAGCCAACAAGTCGTACAATTTCTATTTTATCTCTTAATGGTTATTAACACGAAATAAACTTACTACACACTAATTTGTCACTTTTGACAATTGGCTAACTACATTTTTTTGTTTTGCTTTATGGATAACTTCCTATCAACAATAAATTAATTAAAAAAAGGTAGACTTGTTAATTTTTAATTTGGCTATAAAATCTTTATTATTTAAAATTTTTTGTTAAAATTTGGCACTGGCCCATTTCGGGTTGTGAAATACAAAAATATAATTCTCAAAAAACCTCTAATATGAAATATTAGAATTTTCCTCTTAAAAATGGACGTAGTACGCCTTGGATTTTGTAGGATCACCCTCATTTTCCTTCATAAAGCACACTTCATCAAGCTCTACATTTAAAAAAAAATATGGTTAAAATCAGTAAGTAAAGATTTTACAGGATGGCTTAAAAACAAATGGGTCACACTGTATCCATTAAATAGGTATCTACTTCAAACGAAAAAGAAACTTTTACTTAGCCAAAGATGGATATTTTTTTGGATCCAAAATCCAAATCGAAGGTGAGGGCAATTATAATTTTATGGTTTAACTGTATCGTATAATCATCTATATCACTGTTAAGTTACAAAATCTGTGAACTGTTGGTTATGAATCAAGAACATTAATATTTTATTAATTTTATTTGTTTTATACCACACATTCTCAAGAGGTAACACAATCTATACTTCTAGAAAAGCAAATTTTTTCAAAGTAGGTAACTACTCAAATTGAAAATTTTTAACCTTTAAAAAATATTGTTATTTTTTGAAAAGAAGAATAATTCAGCTACATTATACTGTAATAGAATAGCAGTATGAATATAATGCAAGTAGGTATTGCTTTGTACAAACAAAAAATAATTCATAATTTGCTGTATTATTATAGTTCATTTTGGATTAAGGATGGAAACTGATGCATTTCTGGTTGCCTAAATTATACCGAAAAATGGTAGAAAACAGCCCTTTTTTATTCCAATATATCTTTTTAAAGCAATGGAAGAAAGTAGTAAAATTTCATATCACATTTGGCAAAGTATAAATGAAGACAGTAAAGCAAAAATTAATTGGGATAGGTAAATAATTCGTGAGAAATTAATTTCTAAATATGAAGGTTTTTTGGACTTTTACAAAGAAACGATTATTTCTTCATAGTATTATAGAATTATGCAATTTTTTATATAGTTGTCTTTAAATAAATAAACTGATTAGACTTTATTTCATAGTTTGTTCATCACTTTATTATTTAAAAAGTTATATTGGAATAAAATTATTAAAAAATATTCATTCATGAATAGCATTATCTCCGACTTTTAATTCGCTTGATTTGTAATAGATGTCGCACTAGTAAAAATTTATTTATGAATGGACTCGGGTTATTTTTAACGAACAGCTGTTGTATGTGGTTAATTTGGTATAACCTGATTCTGAATTGGTAGTCATGGTTTCTGTTAATTGATACGTAAATATTTAAAGAATGTCATGATCATTTTAGATATATTTTTGTATAAAAGTATATAAGTAACAGTGCAAGTCCATACTATTATATAATTTTAGAAAATATGAAATATAAACAATTTTTAGTTTATTTAAAACCATAATTTATAATTAATATACCTATATTAGTATCTACGGTTAGTGGATAAGAGGGAAAACATTTTTATTTTCTATTCTACTAGAAAAAGTAATTCGTGACAAAAAATATTTTGCTTTTTAATTGAATACGTTTGTCATGAAAAACTGTAATAAATATATATACAGGGTGATCAGAAATTTAACAAAATTAATAACGTTGAAGAATAAACTGCTTTTGTTTTTGATAATATAAAAAAAATGTTAATAAGAAAAGTTGTTCATAACGGAAAGTTACGTTATAATTACGATTTGTGAATAAAGCGGCTTACTTTGGTATAAACAGAAATGGAAAATATTATATTTTTAATAATTAATATTAAGTAATTCTTGATAAAAAAAATTTGCATATTAATATAAATAGAATTTTAATTGTGAATATACATAATAATGAGAAAATATAAAAAATATGTACGATATACTTATTTTGTCCAAAAAATGTGTAAAGAATTATGTACAAAAGGACGATTTGAGTCTAAATTTTTTTTATGAGAAATAGGTAATTCAGTTCACTTCAATTGAAAAAATAGTTGTCTTATAGGTACTTTAATACCTCCAATATAAACAGAAATTCTGTGGAACAGTGTAGTTTAATAAATATGTAAATAAATGAAAGTAATAAAGAAGTAAATAGAATAGGTACAGTAGAACAGGAAAAAATTTAAAAATTCATAAAATAAAATTATTTCTTTTTATTAATTTGAGTTTCTATAATATATTCTGGATCCATACATCTTTTTCCCTGTGGAATATTTTTGTATATTATTTCTGGTAGTATACAATTTTTATAAAATTGTTCCAAATTTGTTGCCATTGATTTTTTCCATAATTCTTCATATTTCTTAATTTGTTCTACATAGAGTGGGTTGTTTTCACCACTATAGGTATATTACGAAATAACATATAGACTTCTTCCGGTTCCGTATCTGAAAGTAAGAAAAGAATTTTACCAGATAATATTTGTTATAAACATAGATAATTATACATTTTTACCTATTATGCTTTTGATTTACCATAATGATATATCTAGTCATATATAGGGTGCCACAATAGTGCGATAAAGTTTAGTATAACTGCCTGTAGTAGTGATACGAAAAAAGTTACTTGCTCGGATTCACATTTTATTATTATTTCCATTATTCATTATTTTCAGACCGAATTAAACGTTCAGAAAATCTTGTTTTTGGCCTGAAGATTTTGCCCTATACAACTATAACTGAAAATAATTATAAACTTTGTCACACTATTGGAACAGCCTGTATGTGCATTGCAACGACAATATGTCATATTTATATTACGGCTAAGTAAGCGGAAAGTCCATTGTCGCATATATGTAATTTTTATTTTCAAATAATCAAATACAATACCTACATATTTATTTTAATACCTATTATTTACTTGAATTTAGTACCAAGTACAACTATGCCTAGCAAATTGTAATACTTACTCGCTTTTAATGTTTTTTCCTTCACATAAAAAATAGTAAACTCCACAAATAAAATATTTCGCAGCCACAACGCAACAATAAAAGATAACAGCTCAAAGATCCAGACAAGAAATAATTATACATTCGCACCTACTCTGCTCCGAATCCATATAAGACTAAAATGTAGAAAATAATATGAAATAAAACTTTTAGTTGGCTGCAAATGTTATAAATTTGTACAACCATTTGCCATCCTCCTTTTGTAAATATGTACATAATAATATGTAGAAGATAGAAAATAGAAATATTTTCAGAACAAAAAACCGGCGGCCGCAAATTGGAGTTTTTATTATTTTATTACCCTTCTCTTTTCATATGCAATTATGAGATAGCAAGAGAGTGTGCGTGGACCTGGCATTTTCTCGTTTTTTTTAGGTGTATTTTGCCGGAATTTGAATGAATGAAATAATCGTACTATTTTTACTATAAACGTATTTCCTGTAGNGATATATCTAGTCATATATAGGGTGCCACAATAGTGCGATAAAGTTTAGTATAACTGCCTGTAGTAGTGATACGAAAAAAGTTACTTGCTTGGATTCACATTTTATTATTATTTCCATTATTCAATATTTTCAGACCAAATTAAACGTTCAGAAAATCTTGTTTTTGGCCTGAAGATTTTGCCCTATACAACTATAACTGAAAATAATTATAAACTTTGTCACACTATTGGAACAGCCTATATGTGCATTGCAACAACAATATGTCATATTTATATTACGGCTAAGTAAGCGGAAAGTCCATTGTCGCATATATGTAATTTTTATTTTCAAATAATCAAATACAATACCTACATATTTATTTTAATACCTATATTTACTTGAATTTAGTACCAAGTACAACTATGCCTAGCAAATTGTAATACTTACTCGCTTTTAATGTTTTTTCCTTCACATAAAAAATAGTAAACTCCACAAATAAAATATTTCGCAGCCACAACGCAACAATAAAAGATAACAGCTCAAAGATCCAGACAAGAAATAATTATACATTCGCACCTACTCTGCTCCGAATCCATATAAGACTAAAATGTAGAAAATAATATGAAATAAAACTTTTAGTTGGCTGCAAATGTTATAAATTTGTACAACCATTTGCCATCCTCCTTTTGTAAATATGTACATAATAATATGTAGAAGATAGAAAATAGAAATATTTTCAGAACAAAAAACCGGCGGCCGCAAATTGGAGTTTTTATTATTTTATTACCCTTCTCTTTTCATATGCAATTATGAGATAGCAAGAGAGTGTGCGTGGACCTGGCATTTTCTCGTTTTTTTTAGGTGTATTTTGCCGGAATTTGAATGAATGAAATAATCGTACTATTTTTACCATGTACATACTATCTATATATACTATGAGTTTTGTTTGGATCTTGACCGGAAAGAAAGCCTCATCGCTCTGTCCTTACCGAGTAAACAGGGAATGGTGCGTATGCGTTAGAAGCAGATGCCGATTCGAGAATGTGACAGATTCGCTAGATACAATAAGTAAAATGTCACAATCTAAGCAGTGGACAATCCGTAGTAAGGACCACAGCCGTCTTGCTCTCTCCACCACAGATCAAGAAAAGAGATAGATACATAATTTATACCTATGTGGCTTGAAGCCAAAATAATTCATGGGAGAGGTGAGGAAGTTGTGTTTACATTCCCTCATAGGCAGTGGCGTATCATTTTATAGGGGCTGATTGCAACTAAAATAACAAGTTTAATAATTATCATTGTAAATTTTATTTTCCGCAGATAAACTAGTAATACGGGAAAATATGGTGCCATTAATAGGTATGCTAAGAAAGCCTGTTTTATTTCTTAAGGTATCTATGAGATTATTTAACTTTTCTTCAACCTATTTTATTACTTATGAACTTCATAGTCCCCTACATTTACTTCTTCCTGGAACACGGTGGAGATGATCTACTGCCACAATTTTACTCTCATTTATATACAAAAGGAATGATATATTTCATCATACTCTTAAGCTATTAAATGAATATGATTTTCACGAGAATTTAACAAAACAAAGTAATTAAATTCCATTTGGGTAGGTATACCCTAGTTTTAATTTTAATCACACCGAGTCATACAGCTGTATGACTCGGTGTAAAATTTGGTATCAACTCTTACATAGAATTTATAAAATTTGTATATAGGAAACTAAAAGATTGACCATATTTTAAAATTATAATTCATTTT
>NW_019426056.1:0-8213 GCF_000390285.2 Anoplophora glabripennis
TCATCGGAGAATCGCCCCTTGAATTTTTTCGGTGTTATTTAGATACACCCTGTATATAGATATAGCGCTGTCGTGCATATAATCGAATAAACGCTATTACTTGTTACAATTTTTACTATTTAGTATTTCTAACACTCATACATATTTTCATACAGATTTAATAATATAAGTATCATATTTAAATGAAAAATAAATTAATTATATATTACAAAAAATGCATATATCAAAGGTATTTATTAATACCCAAAAATATATTTACATTTAAATATAAACTTAACTGTTTAATAAAAAATCAATTTTCAGTCTCCGAATCAGTATCATCATCAGTTTGTATTTCTGCATTTTGACATTTTATAGAGCAATTGCAAAGATTGCAATATTTGAAGCCTTGTGATAAGCAGGAACAAATGTCTTCATCGCTGCAGGATAACTTTCCACTACAGGAACATATGAATTATTGTAACATTTCCATTGTCGTATCTCCTTCAAAATAATTGTAGCACAATACATTAGTTTTTAATATCCAGCCATATTGTGTTGGGTCGAAGGATGTTATGCTTGCAGATCTTGCTTGAGACCATTCATTGATTTGCCATTTAACACGCATAACATGTTGTAACAATACAGGCTCTGCCGGAGGTATTGATGATGGTATTGGTATCATGATGATTCGATATTTACTATACTATCATGTACATACCTACTAGCTATTGGGAATAATAAATATTGTATTATGTAACGAATAGCACAAGAATATTTTTCGAAAACTTACCTGCAGTTTTATACAACATTCACATACATATGATTGTTTACAGACTAATAAAGGATTTATGCACTATGACAACACAAATAAATATTGTAGAAAATGTATTATTTATTTTTTATACATTATTTATAAAATGTTCACTGTTATTGCCTGATGCCAGACAATAAACTAATGATCCATGCGACACCCGATCGCTGCAGTCTAATCCGTTGCGCTTGTTTAAACAAGTTATAACAAGTAATTCGCATAAGCGCACGTTCGCGAAAACTCGGTTAGTTAATATTTTGGTTGACTATCTATGCGTATCCTTTTATAACATTTTATATTCTAATTCTAAATAATTTTTTGATATAAATATAGTTATATATAGTTGTTATTATTGAAGCTACATTAGTGAAGATACAGTTATAAATATGTCAATATATTTGTAACGTAATACATATTGTTTTCCATTTAAATATGATATTCATATTATTNACACAAATTGGAGCCGTTCCTGAAAAATCGGGCGAATGTGGCTGCAGTTTAAATTATTAGACTTGAAGCGTTGGCCGCTAGAACAGCACCTGCCGGGGTCCCGTTTCGTGACTCACGCTGGGCGATATTTTTTGTACAAAATCCCGTCCTTAATGAGGACGATTTTGATAGAAGAGCGTATTTTTGTCTACAAATGATGCAAAGGTTAGATGACAATGTTATCCAACTAGAAAATGTTCTGCTTTCTAACAAATTCGGCCATGTTAATCGTCAAAACTGTGGCTACTGGGCTAACGAAAATCCTCACTGGATGAGAGAATTACATACGCAAAATCCTGAAAAGGTTAATGTTTGGGCGGGCATAATTGGAGCTTGGTCCCTTTGTCATTGATGGCAATTTGAATGCAGATAATTATTTACTTCTGCTCCAAAATAACGTCGCGCCAACTTTGGCAAACTTATGCCCTGCTCAAGCAAACCCACAAGTTCCAGCGGATGGAGCACCACCATCCCAATCAATGTCCGGCAATACCTCGATTTAACAGTTCCAAATAGGAGGACAGGGAGGAGAGGATAGCTAGTATGGCCAGCATATTCTCCTGATCCTACACTTTTTTCTATGGGGATATGTGACAAGTATGGTATACAAAACAATGCCACGCCATATAGCTGACTTAGTTCCCCTTTCCACCGGCGTCCAGTAAAGTAATACCTTTTACGGTTCCATGACTTGGACAGTTTGTATAACCCTGGACGGGTCTTTACAATACTTCTACCACAGATTGGGTCCTCTGTGCTTCTACTTCTTATTCGTTCGCTGTCATCCCCTCCCTGGAGAAGAGAATTATGGCGAACGTTGCTATGACACCGGTTTCACAAGTCCGCTGTTAAGTCCGATAAAATGCCTATATGTGTCTACCTAGACCTACCGTCCCTCCGTCATTGTTCGTTCGTCAACCAACCTCAACAAGTCCATAAAATGCTATTATTTCTCTCCATTCATCGTTCGCCCATTGTGACGAGTAAATTCTACGCTCGCCCTTTATATGAGAGCCATCTTACTCCAGTAAATGCCATATTTGTTATTATTTACCCTCCCAGAACCTTCGTCCAATCAGTTGAGTCTAAAAAATCCATCAACGCCATTAAGAATAATAGTTTCGTGTTTTATACAGGGTGTTTGGAAAAGTTGGTACAAAATTTAAGGGGGTGAAACTAGAGCCAAAAATAGTAAAAAAAGTTCCTATAAACATTGGTCCTCCGGAGCACCGTTAGTGCATTTGGATATTTTTTAAAATAACTTTCTTTCTGATTAAGATAAGGGAGTGAAAATTATAGGTAATAATCATACCACAAGAGTCTTTAACTGTCATAAGTTTTATCAAAATTGGTTATAAAAATCTCGTTGCAAAGAAAGTGTAACATATAAATGTGTATTTTTTGTATTTTTTTCTGTAGGTACCAGTTGAAGCCCTCTAAATGCATTTTGACCTTAAATGCCACGTTGCCAAATTACGATTTATTAAAATATTTTTAATTTACAAACAATAATTAATTGTTCATTCAAATTTGGATGTCTTTTCGTCTAGTTTTTTCGTTATTTTTTTATGAAATTTTATAACATTGATTCTATTTCCTCTGATACTAAATCTAATTTTATCTTTGGTGGTTTTTAAAACACGAGTAAAGACAAGACTGCACATTTTTTTGTAATTTAATTAAAAAGAAAGTAAGGTTTATTAAAAATAGGAAATATATACCACCTAAGGTATTCTCACTAGTTTTAATTAGTTTTCCTTGTGTACAAATGATGTGATCCAAGCGATTAATACGCAAAAGAAAACTGCTTTTATAGTTCAAACAAAGACGCGTAAAAATTAGGAAAAATTTCGTAGAATTGAATGAACTACTTTACCCCAGCTGAATGTTAGGGTTTCACTTTCAAATTGGCGTCCAAAGTTCGCAAAAAAACAGTTTTTTTTCATTTAAAAAAACTAAACATTTTAGAAAAAAATCTTTTAGGCAAAAGTTGTAGAACTTTTTATAACAAAAACTTTGAGCCCAGCCCGATATCAATTGATAAACAAATGTATTAGTTATTTAAAATAAAACGGCTAAAAATCGCATTTTTTAAAACTTCTACATCTTTAAATCGAAAAAAGAAACTTTACGAAACTTTCAGAATATGTAGGCCTTGGCAAGTAAAATAAGTGCACTTTTGTATAATTATAAAATATTTGATAGGTTTTGCAAAAAATGAGTTTTTCGAAAAAAAGACATTCTTTTCAAATTTCAATAAATCATACAGTATATACTTACGTGACCCACCTTGGACCTTTGAAAAAAAAAGGGGTCAGTCGTTGCGGACTATTTTTTATATTGAACTAAAAGTATTCAACTACATGTGTTCATTTCAGACTTTAATATTAATAAATGAGGTTGTGGCGATTTAAAAAAAATCTCGGCTCCTGTTGATCATAGAACATTTTTTTTAATTCGAGAAAAAATTTCAGCTTTAAAATGGCAGTAATGCCATTCCGATTAGAATTCAACGATAAGAAAAAGATCTACATTTTTCGATCCAAAAAAAGAAGTCAAAGTTTCGGTAGATTTTTCGCATATTTCTGATTATTTTTTCATACGCGCACAATTTGCTCAGGAAAGTACAACTCCTAGAGAAAATTTTAAGCCCAAGATGGGTCCCGTAAGTGCATTGCTGTATGATTTATTGAAAATTGGAAAAATGTATTTTTTCCGAACCAAACTCTATTTTTGCAAAAACTATCAAATATTTTGAATTTTACAAAAATTCAATGAGGATTCTGAAAGTTTCGTGAAAAAAAATCTTTTTTCATTTTAGAGATAAGTTGTAAGAAAATGCGATTTTTTACCGTTTTTTTTTTAATAACTAATACATTTGCTTGTCAATTGACATCGGATTGGGCCCAAAATTTTTGTTATAAAAAGTTCTACAATTTGTAAATAAAACTAGATTAAAAATATTTGTCAAACATATGTCGCCATAAATTTTAAAAATCTGTACAAGTTCAAAATCAAAAACATATCAAAGGTGACAAAATTTTTAGGAATGGAAATAAATGGAAATGAAAACGGAATAAAAATTTGTCAAACAAAAATGATTTCACGTTTATTGAAAAAATTTGTTATGGAGGAAAGTCGTTCCATAGCTACACCAATGGAACAGAATTTTCAAATAAATGAAGATGAATCAGTAGAGCAGAATATTCCATATAGAAGACTGATATGTAGATTAATGTATCTATCAATTATGACTAGACCAGATATTGCTTTTAGCGTTTCCTACTTAAGCCGATATTTGGCTAAACCGACCAAGCAAACCTGGAACGCTGGTAAGAGAATACTTCGTTATCTGTGTTCATCAAAAGATTTTGGATTGATATACAAAAAAGGAGCAAGTGTTTTAGGAAGGTATGTGTGACGCAGACTGGGGAGGTGATGGACAAACTAGAAAAAGTGTAAGCGATTTTGTGCGTTTTCATGCCCCTAATCCAATCGCCTGGTATTCTCGAAAGCAGAACTGTGTAGCCCTTTCTTCGATGGAGGCCGAGTATATAGGGTCGGAAAGTCCCCATGGTTTATCGGCCGTTGCGTGAGAGCGATAAAGTGAGTCATAGAAATCCATGCGATAGAGAAGGATGGCTGTAATGAAGGCGTCTCATAGTCACCTACCGTTTCGCCCTTCCACAAATAAGATCCACTTCCACTTGTAATTCAGCGACCGGTGGTCATCTTTGTTTTCGTCGTTTGGCTTTTCTTTAATAGATGTCACTACTTATACAATTTCGACTTCGGTATTCCGTTAATGTTAATAGTATCCATTAACAGAGGGCAGCACAACGCGTAACAAAGAAAACTTTTTACAGTAACTAGTAGATACCTCTGTTTATAAATATAGTGACCTTGTTTCCCCTACTGAGAAGTTATTCAAATGGAGTATAGTGCTCAGCTGCATTTAAAGTTCATTTAGTTGTTATTTAAGTATACTTTTTAAAATGACTTAAGAATCCCAAGCAATAAAGCAAAATTCCCTATTTCCCCAATTCCAAAAAAATCTGTAAATCTGGCATCACTCTTTCTAGGGCTGCCCTCTGTTAACGGATTGTATTAACATATCGGAATACGAAGTCGGAATTGTATAACTAGTGACATCTATTACCGAAAAGGCAAACGACGAAAACAAAGATGACCACCGGTCGCTGAAATACAAGTGGAAGTGGATCTTATTTGTGGAAGGGCGAAACGGGCGGTGACTATGAGACGCCTTCATTATAGCCATCCTTCTCTATCGCATGGATTTCTATGACTCACTTTATCGCTCTCACGTAACGGCCGATGAACCATGGGAACTTTCCGACCCTGTATTATGTCAGCGGGATCAGCAGCTCAAGAACTTATTAACTTAAAAGGGATTTTATATGAGTTCGGTGAATGTGAACCAGTTATATTGAATATTGATTGCAATTTCAATGATTAAGAATTTTGAAAACTCAAAGCGAAGTAAACATATCGAAGTAAAATACCCTTTCATTAAACATCTTCATGCAAATAAAGAATTACAATTTAAATACGAGTTCTAATGAAAATTGTGCCGATATATTTACTAAGGCTTTGAGAAAAGAAAAATTACACAAGTTTAGGCGAAATTTGTTAAGCCAGTGGTTTAATAATAATGTTGTAGTCTGACAGATTAACAGAGTTAATCAGTTTATATTATTATATTCATGTTCTAACAATTGTATGTATTATATGTTTATTTATGGTGATAATACATTTCAATTGAGGGCCGGTGTTAAATAATAATAATCCTATGAAAAGTTTAGTTACTCTTGGTAAACAAAAGTCTGACAGATTATTACTATGATGTTTGTTTTTCTGTTGTGTAGTTACATAAAAGTTATCAATAAAATATAAGCGTATTCGTTTAAGGATTTTACTTTAAGAAGTTTTTCCTTTAATATAAGTTCAAAACTGGTAATGTCTGGCGATTTACCAAATTCAATTATGTTACTACAATTCACCCAGGACAAAGGAGTAGGCCCACCGTTGTACGATGTCAAATGCCTCGAAAAAGATCCTAGACCGGTTTATAGGGGCATAGTGAGGGCATGCTTTGTTGAAGCCGTCGGTTATGGAACGACGAGCATGGATGCTAGAGACGAAGCCGCTAGAGCGGTTTTGGAAATTTTAAGTACTCCAAGTCCATCTACCCAAGAGGAAAGTCCAATATCTCCGGTCGACCATGAAAAAGAATTAAATAATTTTGTTAAGAAGTACCGCATGTGTGAACCTACGTACTGCGATGTCCAATTCCCTGAGTCGCCAGCAGTTTTTCAAACTACTTGCAGAGTTCAAAGTTATACCACGAAAGGTTATGGCGCCGACGCGACGGAATCCAAGGACGACGCCGCTAGGAACATGTTATACATGTAAGAAGTGTCAGTTTTTCCCACTCTGTTGTAGATGCATGAAATTTACTGTTTTTAATTTAAATTATTATTCCGTTTATTTGGTTATGTAAAAAATTAATCAAACAAACCCTCGAGCTGAAAAGAATCGGCCGAGAATTATTATTTTCACTCAACCAAATTGGTTTCATAGAAATGGCACTTGACCGATCCCTTTGGCACAAGGGTTTATTTTTTTCGCAAGTGGCAAAATACCCAAATTAATAGATAAAAAATTAACTAATACTTTGCTACATAGTTCAGATAATGTCTTCATGTATTTATGTTCTCGATAAATGTGTAGATAATGTTTATAATTAGTTTATTTCTTTAGCTTGAGTCTTATTGGCGACATTCTTACAAAACCTCAAAGTAGATAGCAAACAAACCCAAGTCCCAACCCCAGTCTCAATCGACGACATCTATCCAATGCAGGCTAGACCGTAAGTACCTAATAAGTTTCTGCTTTTTTTTTGTCTGAATCACTTTTCCTCAAATCTTTTCCCATTTTTTTAAATTTAAGATTAATTTTAATTGCTTTTAAAATGTCAAAAACTGACAGTAGGTATAATTTTTTTGACGTCCAACTTACAATTAGTGACACGCAACTGTCGATATATATTGAAAAAGCAGTAGATATATTTTTATACAATGGAGATGTTTCTGAAGCTGCTGATACACGAACGGTCCACCCTAAAAAGATGCTTAGAAAATCAAGGTCACCGACCACGACGAGAGGCCAGGATGAAACCTTTTGTAATCGATGCATTGAGTTATTGCGAACAAAAAACCTAAGTAACATCTTTATGTCCGAGTGGCAGGTAATTTGTTATTAACAAAAAAGTTGCAAAATTAAAATATTGCAAAAAAACGCTCTGCAAACAATTTTCTAAGGTAAACTGGGCAAAAATAAACACTGTCTCTTGACATTTTTTCGTAGAACGCTTCCTTTTCGAGCTAGGGGCGATTTAAGGTCGAAAAATGGCTAAAAGTTGCCAACTTTAAAAATTCATATCTCAGCTCCTACCACAGCTTTCGGAACGTTCAAAAGCGCAAAATGATCCTCGAGACTGATACTTTAATGTAGTATTTTTTTTAATCCGCCCCTTTTTTTTAACCCGTTAAATTTGCAGTTGAATTTCGGCCGCTAGTGCCCACGCGCCACTCCTACGTATCGCTATACAGGGTATATCTAAATAACATCGAAAAAATTCAAGGGGCGATTCTCCGATGAAAATTAATAGGGGTCTTTGGTATAAATTTTTTGAAAAAACCCTCCCCTGAAAAGTTACGCTCCTCCTAAAATTACAAAAAAAAAATTGTTTTTTTTTATCTTCCACGTACATCAAGCTAAAGAAACCAAACTTGGTGAACATTATCTGTCAATAAAACTACACTTTTTGAATTTTTTTCAACCCTGAACTATTTTTGTAAGGGGTTGAAATAATCAACCCCTATGACATTTTTTCTTATAATTTTTTTTT
>NW_019426056.1:10481-20303 GCF_000390285.2 Anoplophora glabripennis
ACAGTTTAAGTGAACTTGTTGAAAATATTGCTAAATTTCGTGAAGCCTTCCCCGAAGGACGGTCTTGGCGACCTACTACTTGAAAGCCCTCAACTTTCGATAATTTGTGATGACCGAAATATTTTACTTTTGGACTATCCGTTCTGAGAACTAATAAATAAATGACTGCGCGTCCCGGCTTTTGTTACATAGTGTAACGGTGAAATTCTTCTGTTAGTTTCTATATTAAAAAAAATATATTTAAGAATGTATAGATATTATTGTACTTCCAAATATAATTTGTGTCATACATTTCAAAAAAATTAGTAGGTACATCGCACTGTGTAAGCTTTGATGAATATTTCACAGCAAACAAGTGCTAAAATTTAAGTACTAATTTGAACATTGTATTATACAGGGTGTCCCAGAATATCGTGTACAATGGAAGACCACAGATTCGTGGACTCAAAATACGCAGATTTAGGCAAATTCACCTATATCGGAAATCATTTCGTTTGGCCGCTAGATGACCTCAAAGTTCAAATTTTTTTAGTTTTATAAATAATTCGAATACTTCAAATTTTGCGATCTTTGCAATTGCTCTATAAAATGTCAAAATGCAGAAATACAAACTGATGATACTGATTCGGAGACTGAAAATTGATTTTTTATTAAATAAGTAGTTAAGTTTATATTTAAATGTAAATATATTTTTTTGTATTAATAAATACCTTTGATATATGCATTTTTTGTAATGTTTAATTAATTTATTTTTCATTTAAATATGATATTCATGTTATTAAATCTTATAAATAATTATATAATATACAATATTAGATGAATTTGAAAATATTTATGAGTGTTAGAAATACTAAATAGTAAAAATTGTAACAAGTAATGAATTAATAGCGTTTATTCGATTATATGCACGACAGTACTATATCTATATATAGCGATACGTAGGGGTGGCGCGTGGTCACTAGCGGCCGAAATTCAACTGCAAAAACGGGTTAAAAAAAAGGGGCGGGTTTAAAAGAAATATTACATTAAAGTATCAGTCTTGAGGATCATTTTGCGCTTTTGAACGTTCCGAAAGCTTTGGTAGGAACTGAGATATGAATTTTTAAAGTTGGCAACTTTTATCCATTTTTCGACCTTAAATCGCCCCTAGTTCGAAAAGGAAGCGTTCTACGAAAAAATTTTTTTTATTTTGCAACTTTTTTGTTAATAACAAATTACCTGCCACTCGGACATAAAGATGTTACTTAGGTTTTTTGTTCGCAATAACTGAATGCATCGATTACAAAAGGTTTCATCATGGCCTCTCGTCGTTGTCGGTGACCTTGATTTTCTAAGCATCTTTTTAGGGGTGGACCGTTCGTCTATGATACGTGATACTTGATTTTCAGAAATATTTAGGAAAAAATATATACAAAACGTTCGTAAATATGATTTGTCAAATGTACCATGTAAACAATCAGATCATTGTATTTATTTTAAGTTGATTCAAATTAATTCTAAAAGTTTTGCTAAATACCTTATTAACATTCTATGACTTCATCTAGTAGGATTTTTAGAAACACTTTTAATATTATTTTTTGGTGATTTTGTAACATTAAATTTCATATGGAAGCTTAAAAGCAGAAACACATTTTTTACCTTAGAACATTATTTATTATCAATTATTTATTTGTTTTTATGTCTAGATCTAAGAAATCATACTTTATTATCGCGATATACTTAAGCATAACAGATACAAGTAGAAAATAGTCCCATAAATAATCTTATTTGTATCTGTTTTTAATTATATAACCACCAACAACATTTATAACTATTTATTTTTATCTTACAGACACCAAATGTTCAGCGTTGGACGAGGTGGACTAAGCAGCTACCTCAGAATGGGTTGGTCACACAAATGGCAGCAGAAAATAATACACCATGACGAGAATTTTTTCATTGTAAAAACCCATATCTTTTTTTTGGTTTATTATTTCGTTAAGTTTCTTATGAATATTTGCTTCTGAATAAATAAATTTAAAAGAATAAACAATTTTTTATTATATCTTCTGTTTTTACTTCCTTTTCCTGTAATTTTTGTCGAATCAAGTCATATTAGCCAGTTGTAAGCAGATATTTAAGTAAACTAAAGAAATAACTTCATTTAAAGAAGATAAAAAAAAGGAAAACTGAAATAAAAACACGCATCCAGAAAAAAGTGTGCGTGGTGCAAAATCCAGGGCTTCCAGTGAGGTTACTTAAATCACACTTTGTCACTTTCTTTAAAAAAAAAAAACGATTACTAAAGTCACTTCTTTGCAAAATAAATAGCTCAAAGTCACTGTTCTAAGTTACAGGAATTTACGTAATAACCGACGTCCATAAAGCTTATTTTCAAATTGCGAGAAGCAATTAATTTTATTTAAAAAAAAATATGAGTGCATTTTTTTGCACTAATGAAGTCACGGCATTATTTTACAGAATTTGTACAAGGCACTTGGAACTAAGATTTTTGCGTTTAAAAAAGAACAGAGAAGCTTCTTTCAAAAATACATATACCTACGAGTTTTGATCAAAAAGTAACGAGATTTATTAATTTTCTCAGGATGTATTTAGTCTTCAATTATGTTCTATTCAAAGTAGCCCCCCTGTGATATTATATGGTTATGCCAACAGCCAACATAATTTCCAGTTTGAGAAGCACTGATGGAACCCCTCTTTAGGTATCGTCTTGGGCACTATTTGCGATTTTGCCTCTATCTTATCTATTATTGAAAAACATTGTCCTCTGAGTATCCTTTTGAGTTTGGGAAAAAAGAAAAAGACACAGGGAGCCATATCCATAGAAGGCGACATCACAACGGTGTCGTGTTTTGCCAAGATCTGTTGGATAAGCAAAGCGGTCTGGGTCGGAAGAAAACCCATGAATTGTATCTCTTGTTCTTGTCGTTTTATATGAAAAGTGTGAGTAAATGCGAAATATGGAAATAAACTCGAAACGATGCACTTCTGATAAAATCTGAGAGAGCTTGAATAAATTAGTCCTTCACATTAAATCTGATTAAATGAACAAGGCCTACCAACACATCGGTACACTATTTTGTCCCTCTATAGCTATTGCCACACAGTCGCTCAGGAAAGATTTCTTAGTCCTAAGTTTTTCCAAAATTCCGTTTTTTTTTTATATTCGGCAAGATGAGCTTATTGATGGATACAGTCACATTAATCGATAACTTTTAGCTGCAGAATATAAAATAGACGCTCCCGATGTTCATCAGGTTGTAAGGGCAACTAAATACTTTCTTTTAAATTTTGGCGGCAAGTATATGAAGTCTTGTAAATAGTATTGATGCGGAGCGATTTTTCAGCACCCACATCATTGTCATTATGGACACAAGAACCAGGCTGTTGGAGGAAAATGTAGAAAGGACAGCAATGTTGGCTTTCAACCAATAGTAAGACTACCTGATACATATATTATACGTAAGTTAAATTGAAATTGCGAAATTTTTGATTTTAGATTTTTGTTTCTGCGAAATTTGATTTTTTTTTTTGCGAAAATGACATGTCCCTAGTTATCCATCACACATTGAAAAAATATCTGAAGCTTGTGAGCCATATGGTTTCATGGTCAGAAACAGTAACGGATTTGTCCAAATAAACACGCTAAAAACTTTCTATTTTTCTTTTGCTAGATCTAAGCTGGAATATGCTGCACCGGTTTGGTACCCTCACTATAATTTATTTGTAAAAAAAGTTTGTTATATTTTAAAATAGATTGTGTATTTCCACCTATTGGTTTTCTGCAATCCAACATATTAGATCGACATTCATTGAAAAGCCTTGATTTAAGGCGTTGGTGCCACTGTGTACTATTTTTATTTAAAATATTGAATAGCCAAATTGGTTATCCAGATCTTTTGCTTCAACAACACTTTATATTTCCACGCCACATACAAATATATTTAACTATTACACAATGTGAAATTATTTTAATTTATTAGGTAATCAGTTAGATATTTTTATTCCAGCGCTACCAAAACAAAATCACTGTATTTTAACTGACGTATTGTATACTATTTATTTTTAATTGCAATTTTTAACTATTGATGCTCTCTTTTTGTATTAATAACAAAATACTTTTATAGCACGTTTTTGTGTTAATAACAATTTTATGAGTACAGCATTTACAATCAACAATTTACAAATAAGGTAACATTTATTGGACAGAAGCTATTATTGTACATCTGTTTGAATGTAGGACCACTGCAAATGGAAAAACCCTTGTAAAATCTGTGTTTTTGACCGATTTAATTTGGAATTTCTTTGAAAGATAGTACATAAAAAATTCTGTTACATCAAATAATATACGACTTCCTTTTCACTTATTAAACCCTACATTTTATTTTTTTTTTCGGTGTTAAATTTTACTAAAATTGGTTTGTTGACTATGCCACAGGAATCTGTCCATCCACGATATGATTTGTACCAAATTTCGTGAAAAAATATTCATTGCATATTGTAAAATTTATATTCCATTCTTCCTAAACGGGATTGGTTGTTAATCAATTATGGAATCAAATAAGTAACATAATAAAATAAAATACTCACTGACACGTTTTTCTTTAAAGTGCAGTTTAAAATAAAAAAAATTAAATTAAAAATTATGGTCCAATTTTTGTGTGTGTTCACGGCATATGTCATTACTGGTATAACAATATTTTTTTCTTGAAACTCGTTACAAACTATATTGAGAGGATGCAGAATCCTCTGACGTAGTCATATTTTAAATAAAAAAATTGCTATCCAATTTTTGTAAAATTTGACACTAAAAAAGTTAGAAGTACGTTTTGATAACTAAAAATAAATCCAAATCATGTGATTTTATTTTCTTTTTATATAAAATAATTGCTTTTAACTTATCATTAATTTCGTTAATCATTAGACATAACTTTTAAATTAAAAAAAATAAACACTTTTCAAAATAAAAAGGTACATCATAAATTTTCCTTTGAGCAAAGCATAATTGACAAATACAGGGTGTCAGGAAGTTCTTAAAGTAATAACGTTGATAATTGCATTGTCATATAACCAAAGAAACGGACTGTAATTCTCGAAAAAGCTGATAATATTCTCCAAATGACAGCCTTGTCGATATCGTGAACATTTCTTATTGCATCATAATAAATGAATTGCATATGAAACTATTCTAACGAATTTTGATCTCACTGATACAATTTCATATTTAAATGAATTAGTTGCGTGACTGGCCACTCAATCTTTCAATCTCGCCGCTAGCTAAACATTTATCTGAACTTGAAACTTCGACTATGTACGCTAAAAGAGTCTTTTTGGTACATTTAATCAGTCATTCGCTGAAATTACAACACCAGAGTTTTTGTGCGATAACTGATGCCTAATTAAACTCTGTTTATGCCTTGTCTGGAAAACACATTTATCGCAGTCGTACGTTGGCACCCTCGAGGGATCTTGATGTTTCAACACGTGAACCCTTAAACTGTCTTTATACCTGGTTTGAAAATCACAATCGTTACATTTAAATACACGGACATCTGAAAGTTTATACGCCGACAGCTCTGCTATAGAATTCTTGTGTATTAATCGGTGAGTTTTGAGACCCTTCTTATACTTAGTTTCATATTTACATATATCACACTTGTACATTTGGACTTCTGAGGGGTCTTTGTGCTTTAACCGATGAGTTTTTATACGACCCTTGTACATGGTTTCGTAAGTACAAGTATCACACTTGTACATTTTGATTTCCGAAGAGTCTTTATGCATTAACTCGTGTAGTTTCAAATCTCCTTTATATTTAGTTTCGAAACAACATGTATCACACTTCCACATCTGGATTTCCGAAGGGTCTTTATGCGTTAACTGGTGAGCTTTTAAACGTTGCTTGTATTTAGTTTTGAAACTGCAACTATCACACGTGTACATGTGGGTTTCCGATGGGTCTTTGTGGGTTATCTGGTGGTATTTTAAACGATGCTTATGTTTCGTTTCATAAGCACAACTGTCACATTTGTACATCTGGATTTCTGATGTGTCTTTGTGTTTTAATTGATGCGATTTTAGGTTGTTTTTAAACCTAGTTTCAAAAGTGCAAGTATCACATTTGTACATTTGAATTTCTGAGGAATCTTTGTGCTTTAACTCATGCATTTTCAGGTGACCTCTACGTTTTGATTCAAAACCACACGCATCACACTTGTACATTTGGACTTCCGAAGGGTCTTTGTGTGATAACTCGTGTACATTTAGACGACTCCTAAATTTAGTTTCATAGTCACAGGTATTACATCTGTGTATTCGTACTCCAGTAGGGTCTTTGCTTAACTGGTGGCATTTGAAATTTTTCTTACTATGTATAAGTCCCGGAGCAGCTCCCTGTTTTAGACCATCGCTTTCACATTTACTATTATATGAAGATGCCTCTTCACCTCTGTTTGTCTGAACTTCTCCTGTGTCACATTTAAGCATACATTCGTTCTTTATTTCTTCTACATCTTCATAAGTGACCTTCATTTTGTTGTCAAATGTTGCATTGTCGTATGAAGAGGGATCACTAAAAAAAATAAACCTGTACATAGTGTAACGAATATTATAAATGCAACATACATTGCAGGAGAAAAATATAGAATAAATTCATATTTCTAAAATGATGGATGAGGATGATCCCACCATATTAAGTTATTTGCGTATAGTAACGCGATTAGAATTTTTTTAAATTAATTTTTGATTTCAATAACACATTTCTAGTACTTTATTTATTCACTTATCTCTGAAAAAGGTTGGTTTAGGTTAATATCTATAGAATTGATTGAAATCGGTGTAAATGGAGTCAGTAAATCTTTAACTAATTTTAAGATAAAAAGTTCAAAAGAAAATAAGTAACAACGGCTCAGTTCTTGTGATACGGAGCGTCCAAAAAAAAAGTTTTTAGTATTTTGATTATATTTTTGTTCAATAACATGGCAATTTGACGAAATTCGGGAAACTGGAAGTACTGATGATGAGAAACTCAAATATTTACTTAGTTTTTTGTTTAGTGTTAGAGGGCGCCACATAGTGTTGTACCTGGATTTAAATAACTATAACTTTTTTGTGTCGCACAGTATATAATTTTTGACTAAACATACCTATTCTCCATTCAATTTTACGTACAAAAGGTACTCTTAGCATTTGTCGCTGAAAGCAGCCATTTTGTAAAAAAACCGGGTTTAAAGTTAAACCTCATTGGAATTTTGTTAAGTTGAATCATAAAGAATTTTTGTTGGACGCTCTCTATCTCAAGAACTAAGCGGTTGCGGATTCATGTGAATATATAATTCATTCGATTTGTAACTAGTCATATTTTGTAAAAAATTTAATTACAAAAATGTTTTTCCTCTTCCAATTTCGCCTAAAATCAACTCTTGAAAAGATACATAATTTAATAGGAAGAAAAATATGACATTTTTCGAATTTTTTTAACATATTGTGCCGCCAAAAGTTAAGCCCACGTTTTTTTATGCACATAGAAAAATTTTCATTTCTAGTGATATTTGAAAACTAAAAAACCAAAAATCTCTGTGGATATACGATTCACCCAAATATGGACTTTTTGAAACAGATACTGTCTGGACTAATAGGTAATTAAAGTTTAACTGATTATTTTAAAACATAAATTAGGTTTGCTTACATTTAGTGACATATGCCTGTTCTCATACCAATATTTAGATAATTCATTAATGAATCGAAACATTTTTTTTAAAACACAAGAAAATTGTTTTAATGTTCAATGTTCAAAAAAATGATGACTTTCAAGTAACATATCACAGTCGTACAAATGCAATGCCACTACATTAGTTTTATACAATTGGCTTAAAAAGATAACTGGTAACACTGATAGTGTACTGTTAAAACTTACCAGGTTAATTCCTGGTGACCCAGTTTACACCATCCAGTGGTGGTATACACGAGAATTTAAGTGCAGTTTGAAAAATAAATTATAACTTGTTTATTTATCTGAATTTAAAAAATAGTTTAAGATATTAGTATTCTGTGAAATAGGTACCTACTAATAAAGTGACTCCCGTTTTAAGTTATACCCTGTATAAAATAATTTGTGTTTCTATGTTTGCTTCTCTTTACATAAAAAAAATAAAATGAGTTGAAATCACATTTTCAAATTAATAGTATTATTTTCACATATCACAAATTTTTAGAAACAAATTTTTGGATTTAATTGAATTAAAAACATTGCGATGGGGTTACAGATAAAATGATTTGATAAAACTTTGAAATTTTTATAACTGCCTATCTGGGTAATACATATAAATTTTTCTCACCTTTCACAAACATTTTCTTCACATTTTATGTCAACTTCTTCAGGTTCAATCTGTGTTCCTTCAGATTTAACTGATCTTCCTTTTAATTCAACTTCACCGATTTCATTTTTAATGTATATATGATTATACCCGATCTCTGTGATTTTGTTGTCATCTGTGTACTGAATGTTCATTTCAACATCCAAACAGGTCTTTATGAAAGTATCATGAACGCTGAGTGAATCAAAACATTTCCTACAAACAACTGGATCTTCGGTGAGACCAAAATTCTACAAAAGAGTAAGTACAAATATTGGTTTAAGTTTGCAATTGGACATTTACCACTTCTGGGATGTATCTATAAATCATCTCCAACTTCACTTCATAAAATGGCACAAATCCTTCCCCGACTAACTGTAAACATAATCGACATATTTTCTGATCATCTTCCATTTTAATTGCGGGTTTGTTGTCCTGTTCGTTTAAATAAACTTCTCTTAAGTCGACAAATGACATTTTAGGATTAACATAACAAACAAGTTTGTCCTCAACGTAGAGACAAGTAGATTTAAAGTCAAATGCCGAGTACAGTTTAACAGAGCAGGTAGAACACATCACATGATTATAGTTGTTGGGGAAGTCCTGAAACATGTTTTATTGAAGAGTAATTTACATGCCTTACTTTGTACTTATTTTAAAGATGAGCTGCCTCTTAGCTTAAAATGTTAAGAATTTAATTTTTAAATGAACTTACTAAACTGAGTGAAACAGTCTTTAAAATATCTTTTGCAGATTCGTCTATCACTGTGAAATTTTCTTTATTCGGGGTATTACTGCAAAGTCCGCAAATTATTCCTTTGGAATTTTCCATTTCTTTTTTCATATTTAATTATCTCAAAAATAAGTAATATACTAACATAAGCTCACTGACCACTGACCTTTATTTACAATAGAATAGAATATCAACACAACCATAGCACAGTATGGATAATGACTAAATTTATTATAGAGATGGCTACTCAAAACTGGAACTGTTCCGTGGGAACAGGTATTTGTGGTGTTCACTATGTAACTGTTCGAGTGATAACAGGAACAGGTCCGTCCAATTGGTTCCAGCCACAGACCACCGTTCCAGACCATGTTACGCTAAAGCCCACTGCGGGACTCGCGCGCCGCGCCATTATTCTATGGCTAGAAATTGGCCTCAATGATTTGGGATCGAGGGGGATTATCCCTCTTTATCCTGCCTCATCTCGTGTAGGCCTGGACAGCCTTCGTAGGTGGGCCCCATCCGTCGTCTACCCCGACCGCAAATGCGGCCGGTGTAGGCGCTTTGTGGGACCTCCTTTTGTCCTGGCTGGGCCCCGCCGGCTAGGGCCCTTTCTTCTGGCGCTCTTCTTGCTTCGCCGGCTCGTCTGTGTAAACCCCGGGGGTAGTGTCATGTTTATGTGTGGTATGGTTGGGTAGGGTAGTGCGGCTATGCAGCCTGGGATGCGCTTTGCTAAGG